>NW_027477841.1:0-53982 GCF_051020955.1 Megalopta genalis | reverse complement strand
AGCCTTCTACTTCTTATCGATTTGAAGCTAAATGAAATGTATCGCATGGATTTTGAAGCTAACTCGTTTGATTCGTCTGCATTTAAAGCTATATCACTTATATCCCAAGTGTTTGAAGCTAAATCATTTGTTTCGCATGGATTTGAAGCTAAACCTTCGACATCGCATTGATTTGAAGCTAAATCATGTGACTTGCTTGGATTTGAACTATCTCGTTTGATTCGTCTGCATTTGAAGCTATATCACTTATATCCCAAGTAATTGAAGCTAAATCATTTGTTTCGCATGGATTTGAAGCTAAACCATCTACATCGCTTTGATTTGCAGCTAAATCATGTGTCTCGCATGGATTTGAAACTAACTCGTTTGATGGGTCTGCATTTAAAGCTATATCACTTATATCCCAATTGTATGAAGCTAAATCATTTGTTTCGCATGGATTTGTAGCTAAACCTTCTACTTCGTATCGATTTGATGCTAAATGAAATGTATCGCATGGATTTTGAAGTTAACTCGTTTGATTCGACTGCATTTAAAGCTATATCACTAATATCGCAAGTATCTGAATCTAAATCATTTGTTTCGCATGAATTTGAAGCTAAGCCTTCTACTTCGTAAAGAAAGAGATTAGAAGTTAGATCATGTGTTTCGCTTGGATTTGAAGCTAAACCTTCTGAATCGCATTGATTTGGAGCTAAATCATGTGATTTGCTTGGATTTGAAGCTAACTCGTTTGATTCGCCTGCATTTGAAGAAATATCACTTATATCTCAAGTGTTTGAAGCTGAATCATTTGTTTCGCATGGATTTGAAGCTAAGCCTTATACTTCGTATCGATTTGAAGCTAAATGAAATGTATCGCATGGATTTGAAGCTAACTCGTTTGATTCGTCTGCATTTGAAGCTGTATCACTTATATCCCAAGTGATTGAAGCTAAATCATTTGTTTCGCATGGATTTGAAGCTAACTCGTTAGTTTTGCCTGCATTTGAAGCTATATCACCTATATCCCAAGTTTTTGAAGCTCAATCATTTGCTTCGCAAGGATTTGAAGCCAATCCTCCAACATCGCATTGATTTCAAGCTAAATCATGTGTTTCGCTTGGATTTGAAACTAAACCTCCTGCATCGCATTGATTTGAAGCTTAATCATGTGTTTCGCTTGGATTTGAAGCTAAATATTCTACATCGCATTGATTAGCAGCTAAACCATGTGTTTCGCATGGAGTTGAAGCTAAACCTTCTACATAGAATTGTTTAGAAGCTTAGTCATGTGTTTTGCATGGGTTTGAAGCTAACTCGTTTGTTTCCCCTGCATTTATAGCTGTATCACTTATATCGCAAGTATCTGGTGCTAAATCATTTGTTTCGCACGGATTTGAAGCTACACCTTCTACATCGCATTGATTTGCAGCTAAATCATGTGTTTCGCTTGGATTTGAAGCTAAACCTTCTACATCGCATTGATTTGAAGCTAAATCATGTGTGTCGCTTGTATTTGAAGCTAACTCGATTGTTTCGTCTGCATTGGAAGCTATATCACTTATATCCCAAGTGTTTGAAGGTAAATCATTTGTTTCGCATGGATTTGAAGCTAAACCTTCTACATCGCATTGATTTGCAGCTAAATCATGTGTTTCGCATAGATTTAAAGCTAACTCGTTTCTTTCCCCTGCATTGGACGCTATATCACTTATATCGCAAGTGTCTGAAGCTAAATCATTTGTTTCTCATGGATTTCAAGATAAGCCTTCTACATCGCATTGATTTGAAGCTAAATCATGTGTTTCGCTTGTATTTGAAGCCAGCTCGTTTGTTTCGCCTGCATTGGAAGCTATATCACTTATATCCCAAGTGTTTGAAGGTAAATCATTTGTTTCGCATGGATTTGAAGCTAAACCTTCTACATCGCATTGATTTGCAGCTAAATCATGTGTTTCGCATGGATTTGAAGCTAACTCGTTTGTTTCCCCTGCATTGGAAGCTATATCACTTATATCGCAAGTATCTGAAGCTAAATCATTTGTGTCGCATGGATTTGAAGCTAAACCATCTACATCGCATTAATTTGCAGCTTAATCATGTGTTACGCGTGGAATTGAAGGTAACTCGTTTGTTTCGCATGCAGTTAATGCTAAATCCTGTAGGTCACAAGTATCAGAAGCTAAACCACTTGTTTCGCAGGATTTTCAATCTAAACCATGTGTTTCGCATGAATTTGAACCTAAATCTTGTCTTTCGCATTTATTTGAAGCTTAATCATGTGTTTCGCTTGAACATGAATCTTAACTCGTTTGTTTCGTCTGCATTTGAAACTATATCACTTATATCGCAAGTATCTGAAGCTAAATCACTTGTGTCGCATGGATTTGTAGCTAAACCTTCTACATCGCATTGATATGCAGCTAAATCATGTGCTTCGCATGGATTTGAAGCTAACTCGTTTGATTCGTCTATATTTGAAGCTATATCACTTATATCGCAAGTATATGAAGCCAAATCATTTGTTCCGCACGGATACGAAGCTAAGGCTTCTACTTCGCATTGATTTGAAGCTAAATCATTTGTTTTGCATATATTCGAAGCTAACTCGTTTGATTCCCCTGCATTTGAATCTGTACCACTTTTATCGCAAGTATCTGATGCTGAATCATTTGTTTCGCATGGATTTGAAGCTACGTCTTCTACTTCGCATTGATTTGTATCTGAATCATGTGTTTCGCATGGATTTGAAGCTAACTCGTTTGTTTCGCCTGCATTTGAAGCTAAATCATGTATATCTCAAGTATTTGAAGCTAAACCATTTGTTTGGCATGGATTTGTAGATAAGCCTTCTACTTCGCATTGATTTTAAGCTAAATCATGTGTTTCGCATGGATTTGAAGCTAGTTCGTTTGTTTCGCACGCAGTTGAACCTAAATCATGTATAAAACAAGTATTTGAAGCTAAACTATTCGTTTCTAATGGATTTGAAACTAAGCCTTCTACTTCGCGTTGATTTGAAGCTAAATCTTATCTTTCGCTTGGATTTGAAGCTGAATCATGTGCTTCGCTTGAATTTGAAGATAGGACGTTTGTTACGCATGCAGTTGAAGCTAAATCATGTATATCACAAGTATTTGAAGCTAAACCATTTGTTTTGTATGGATTTGAAGGTACTCCTTCTACTTTGAATTGATTTGAAGCTAAATCACGTTTTCCGCTTGGATTTGAAGCTAAACCTTCTACATCGCATTGATTTGACGCTAAATCATGTGTTTCGCTTGGATTTGAATCTATCTCGTTTCTTTCGTCTCCATTGGAAGCTATGTTACTTATATCGCAAGTATCTGAACCTAAATCTTTTGTTTCTCATGGACTTCAAGATAAGCCTTCCACCTCGTATTGATTTGAAGCTAAATCATGTGTTTCGCATGGATTTGAATCTAAGCCTTCTACATGGCATTGATTTGAAGCTAAATCATGTGTTCCGCTTGGATTTGAAGCTAAACATTCTACATCCCATTGATTTGCAGCTAAATCATGGGTTTCACATGGATTTGAAGCTAATTCGTTTGTTGCGCATGCAGTTGAATCTAAATAACGTATATCACAAGTATTTGTAGCTAAACCATTTATTTCGCATGGATTTGAAGCTAAACATTCTACATCGCACTGATTAAAGCTAAATCATTTGTTTAGCTTGGATTTGAAGCTAACTCGTTAGTTTTGCTGCATTTGAAGCTATATCACCTATATCCCAAGTGTTTGAAGCTCAATCATTTGCTTCGCAAGGATTTGAAGCTAATCCTTCTACATCGCATTGATTTCAAGCTTAATCATGTGTTTCACTTGGATTTGAAGCTAAACCTTCTACAACGCATTGATTTGAAGCTAAATCATGTGTTTCGCTTGGATTTGAAGCTAAATCTTCTACATCGCATTGATTAGCAGCTAAAGCATGTGTTTCGCATGGAGTTGAAGCTAAACCTTCTACATAGAATTGTTTAGAAGCTTAGTCGTGTGTTTAGCATGGGTTTGAAGCTAACTCGTTTGTTTCCCCTGCATTTATAGCTGTATCACTTATATCGCAAGTATCTGGTGCTAAATCATTTGTTTCGCATGGATTTGAAGCTACACCTTCTACATCGCATTGATAGGCAGCTAAATCAAGTGTTTCGCATGTATTTGGAGCTAACTGATTTGTTTCTCCAGCATTTGAAGCTATATCACTTATACCGCAAGTGCTTGTAGCTAAATCATTTGTTTCGCATGGACTTGAAGCTAAACCTTCTACATCGCATTGATTTGCAGCTAAATCATGTGTTTCGAATGGACTTGAAGCTAACTCGTTTGTTTCTCCTGCATTTGAAGCTATATCACTTATATCGCATGTATCTGATACTAAATCATTTGTGTCGCATGGATTTGAAGCTGAACCTTCTACTTCGCATTGATTAGAAACTAAATCACGTGCTTCGCTTGGATTTGAATTTAACTCGTCTGCATTTGAAGCTATGTCACTTACATCGCAAGTATCTGAAACTAAATGATTTGTGTCGCATGGATTTGAAGCTGACTCGTTTGTTTCTCCTGCATTTGAAGCTATATAACTTATATTGCATGTATCTGATACTAAATCATTTGTGTCGCATGGATTTGAAGCTAACCCTTCTTCATCACATTGATTTGAAGCTAAATCATGTGTTTCGCATGGAGTTGAAGCCAACTCGTTTGTTTCGACCGCATTTGAAGCTATATCACTTATATCGCATGTATCTGTACCTAAATCATTAGTTTCGCTTGGATTTGTAGTTAAACCTTCTACATCGCATTGATTTGCAGTTAAATCATGTGTCTCACTTGAATTTGAAGCTAACTCGTTAGTTTTGCTGCATTTGAAGCTATATCACCTACATCCCAAGTGTTTGAAGCTCAATCATTTGCTTCGTAATGATTTGAAGCTAATCCTTCTACATCGCATTGATTTCAAGCTTAATCATGTGTTTCACTTGGATTTGAAGCTAAACCTTATACATCGCATTGATTTGCAGCTAAATCTTGTGTTTCGCTTGGATTTGAAGCTAAATCTTCTACATCGCATTGATTAGCAGCTAAAGCATGTGTTTCGCATGGAGTTGAAGCTAAACCTTCTACATAGAATTGTTTAGAAGCTTAGTCGTGTGTTTAGCATGGGTTTGAAGCTAACTCGTTTGTTTCCCCTGCATTTATAGCTGTATCACTTATATCGCAAGTATCTGGTGCTAAATCATTTGTTTCGCATGGATTTGAAGCTACACCTTCTACATCGCATTTATTTGCAGCTAAATCATGTGTTTCGCTTGGATTTGAAGCTAAACCTTCTACATCGCATTGATTTGAAGCTAAATCATGTGTGTCGCTTGTATTTGAAGCTAACTCGATTGTTTCGTCTGCATTGGAAGCTATATCACTTATATTGCAAGTATCTGAAGCTATATCTTTGTGTCGCATGGATTTGAAGCTAAATCTTCTACTTCGCATTGATTTAAAGCTAAGTCGTGTGTATCGCTTGGATTTTGATTCTAACTCGTTTGATTCGTCTGCATTTGAAGCAATGTCATGTATATCGCAACTATCTGATGCTGAAACATTTGTTTCGCATGGATGTGAAGCTACACCATCTACATCGCATTGATAGGCAGCTAAATCAAGTGTTTCGCATGTATTTGGAGCTAACTGATTTGTTTCTCCAGCATTTGAAGCTATATCACTTATACCGCAAGTGCTTGTAGCTAAATCATTTGTTTCGCATGGACTTGAAGCTAAACCTTCTACATCGCATTGATTTGCAGCTAAATCATGTGTTTCGAATGGACTTGAAGCTAACTCGTTTGTTTCTCCTGCATTTGAAGCTATATCACTTATATCGCATGTATCTGATACTAAATCATTTGTGTCGCATGGATTTGAAGCTGAACCTTCTACATCGCATTGATTAGAAACTAAATCACGTGCTTCGCTTGGATTTGAATTTAACTCGTCTGCATTTGAAGCTATGTCACTTACATCGCAAGTATCTGAAACTAAATGATTTGTGTCGCATGGATTTGAAGCTGACTCGTTTGTTTCTCCTGCATTTGAAGCTATATAACTTATATTGCATGTATCTGATACTAAATCATTTGTGTCGCATGGATTTGAAGCTAACCCTTCTTCATCACATTGATTTGAAGCTAAATCATGTGTTTCGCATGGAGTTGAAGCCAACTCGTTTGTTTCGTCCGCATTTGAAGCTATATCACTTATATCGCATGTATCTGTACCTAAATCATTTGTTTCGCTTGGATTTGTAGCTAAACCTTCTACATCGCATTGATTTGCAGTTAAATCATGTGTCTCACTTGAATTTGAAGCTAACTCGTTAGTTTTGCTGCATTTGAAGCTATATCACCTACATCCCAAGTGTTTGAAGCTCAATCATTTGCTTCGTAATGATTTGAAGCTAATCCTTCTACATCGCATTGATTTCAAGCTTAATCATGTGTTTCACTTGGATTTGAAGCTAAACCTTATACATCGCATTGATTTGCAGCTAAATCATGTGTTTCGCTTGGATTTGAAGCTAAATCTTCTACATCGCATTGATTAGCAGCTAAAGCATGTGTTTCGCATGGAGTTGAAGCTAAACCTTCTACATAGAATTGTTTAGAAGCTTAGTCGTGTGTTTAGCATGGGTTTGAAGCTAACTCGTTTGTTTCCCCTGCATTTATAGCTGTATCACTTATATCGCAAGTATCTGGTGCTAAATCATTTGTTTCGCATGGATTTGAAGCTACACCTTCTACATCGCATTTATTTGCAGCTAAATCATGTGTTTCGCTTGGATTTGAAGCTAAACCTTCTACATCGCATTGATTTGAAGCTAAATCATGTGTGTCGCTTGTATTTGAAGCTAACTCGATTGTTTCGTCTGCATTGGAAGCTATATCACTTATATCCCAAGTGTTTGAAGGTAAATCATTTGTTTCGCATGGATTTGAAGCTAAACCTTCTACATCGCATTGATTTGCAGCTAAATCATGTGTTTCGCATGGATTTAAAGCTAACTCGTTTCTTTCCCCTGCATTGGACGCTATATCACTTATATCGCAAGTGTCTGAAGCTAAATCATTTGTTTCTCATGGATTTCAAGATAAGCCTTCTACATCGCATTGATTTGAAGCTAAATCATGTGTTTCGCTTGTATTTGAAGCCAGCTCGTTTGTTTCGCCTGCATTGGAAGCTATATCACTTATATCCCAAGTGTTTGAAGGTAAATCATTTGTTTCGCATGGATTTGAAGCTAAACCTTCTACATCGCATTGATTTGCAGCTAAATCATGTGTTTCGCATGGATTTGAAGCTAACTCGTTTGTTTCCCCTGCATTGGAAGCTATATCACTTATATCGCAAGTATCTGAAGCTAAATCATTTGTGTCGCATGGATTTGAAGCTAAACCATCTACATCGCATTAATTTGCAGCTTAATCATGTGTTACGCGTGGAATTGAAGGTAACTCGTTTGTTTCGCATGCAGTTAATGCTAAATCCTGTAGGTCACAAGTATCAGAAGCTAAACCACTTGTTTCGCAGGATTTTCAATCTAAACCATGTGTTTCGCATGAATTTGAACCTAAATCTTGTCTTTCGCATTTATTTGAAGCTTAATCATGTGTTTCGCTTGAACATGAATCTTAACTCGTTTGTTTCGTCTGCATTTGAAACTATATCACTTATATCGCAAGTATCTGAAGCTAAATCACTTGTGTCGCATGGATTTGTAGCTAAACCTTCTACATCGCATTGATATGCAGCTAAATCATGTGCTTCGCATGGATTTGAAGCTAACTCGTTTGATTCGTCTATATTTGAAGCTATATCACTTATATCGCAAGTATATGAAGCCAAATCATTTGTTCCGCACGGATACGAAGCTAAGGCTTCTACTTCGCATTGATTTGAAGCTAAATCATTTGTTTTGCATATATTTGAAGCTAACTCGTTTGATTCCCCTGCATTTGAATCTGTACCACTTTTATCGCAAGTTTCTGATGCTGAATCATTTGTTTCGCATGGATTTGAAGCTACGTCTTCTACTTCGCATTTATTTGTATCTGAATCATGTGTTTCGCATGGATTTGAAGCTAACTCGTTTGTTTCGCCTGCATTTGAAGCTAAATCATGTATATCTCAAGTATTTGAAGCTAAACCATTTGTTTGGCATGGATTTGTAGATAAGCCTTCTACTTCGCATTGATTTTAAGCTAAATCATGTGTTTCGGATGGATTTGAAGCTAGTTCGTTTGTTTCGCACGCAGTTGAACCTAAATCATGTATAAAACAAGTATTTGAAGCTAAACTATTCGTTTCTAATGGATTTGAAACTAAGCCTTCTACTTCGCGTTGATTTGAAGCTAAATCTTATCTTTCGCTTGGATTTGAAGCTGAATCATGTGTTTCGCTTGAATTTGAAGATAGGACGTTTGTTACGCATGCAGTTGAAGCTAAATCATGTATATCACAAGTATTTGAAGCTAAACCATTTGTTTTGTATGGATTTGAAGGTACTCCTTCTACTTTGAATTGATTTGAAGCTAAATCACGTTTTCCGCTTGGATTTGAAGCTAAACCTTCTACATCGCATTGATTTGACGCTAAATCATGTGTTTCGCTTGGATTTGAATCTATCTCGTTTCTTTCGTCTCCATTGGAAGCTATGTTACTTATATCGCAAGTATCTGAACCTAAATCTTTTGTTTCTCATGGACTTCAAGATAAGCCTTCCACCTCGTATTGATTTGAAGCTAAATCATGTGTTTCGCATGGATTTGAATCTAAGCCTTCTACATGGCATTGATTTGAAGCTAAATCATGTGTTCCGCTTGGATTTGAAGCTAAACATTCTACATCCCATTGATTTGCAGCTAAATCATGGGTTTCACATGGATTTGAAGCTAATTCGTTTGTTGCGCATGCAGTTGAATCTAAATAACGTATATCACAAGTATTTGTAGCTAAACCATTTATTTCGCATGGATTTGAAGCTAAACATTCTACATCGCACTGATTAAAGCTAAATCATTTGTTTAGCTTGGATTTGAAGCTAACTCGTTAGTTTTGCTGCATTTGAAGCTATATCACCTATATCCCAAGTGTTTGAAGCTCAATCATTTGCTTCGCAAGGATTTGAAGCTAATCCTTCTACATCTCATTGATTTCAAGCTTAATCATGTGTTTCACTTGGATTTGAAGCTAAACCTTCTACAACGCATTGATTTGAAGCTAAATCATGTGTTTCGCTTGGATTTGAAGCTAAATCTTCTACATCGCATTGATTAGCAGCTAAAGCATGTGTTTCGCATGGAGTTGAAGCTAAACCTTCTACATAGAATTGTTTAGAAGCTTAGTCGTGTGTTTAGCATGGGTTTGAAGCTAACTCGTTTGTTTCCCCTGCATTTATAGCTGTATCACTTATATCGCAAGTATCTGGTGCTAAATCATTTGTTTCGCATGGATTTGAAGCTACACCTTCTACATCGCATTTATTTGCAGCTAAATCATGTGTTTCGCTTGGATTTGAAGCTAAACCTTCTACATCGCATTGATTTGAAGCTAAATCATGTGTGTCGCTTGTATTTGAAGCTAACTCGTTTGATTCGTCTGCATTTGAAGCAATGTCATGTATATCGCAACTATCTGATGCTGAAACATTTGTTTCGCATGGATGTGAAGCTACACCATCTACATCGCATTGATAGGCAGTTAAATCAAGTGTTTCGCATGTATTTGGAACTAACTGATTTGTTTCTCCAGCATTTGAAGCTATATCACTTATACCGCAAGTGCTTGTAGCTAAATCATTTGTTTCGCATGGACTTGAAGCTAAACCTTCTACATCGCATTGATTTGCAGCTAAATCATGTGTTTCGAATGGACTTGAAGCTAACTCGTTTGTTTCTCCTGCATTTGAAGCTATATCACTTATATCGCATGTATCTGATACTAAATCATTTGTGTCGCATGGATTTGAAGCTGAACCTTCTACATCGCATTGATTAGAAACTAAATCACGTGCTTCGCTTGGATTTGAATTTAACTCGTCTGCATTTGAAGCTATGTCACTTACATCGCAAGTATCTGAAACTAAATGATTTGTGTCGCATGGATTTGAAGCTGAATCGTTTGTTTCTCCTGCATTTGAAGCTATATAACTTATATTGCATGTATCTGATACTAAATCATTTGTGTCGCATGGATTTGAAGCTAACCCTTCTTCATCACATTGATTTGAAGCTAAATCATGTGTTTCGCATGGAGTTGAAGCCAACTCGTTTGTTTCGTCCGCATTTGAAGCTATATCACTTATATCGCATGTATCTGTACCTAAATCATTTGTTTCGCTTGGATTTGTAGCTAAACCTTCTACATCGCATTGATTTGCAGTTAAATCATGTGTCTCACTTGAATTTGAAGCTAACTCGTTAGTTTTGCTGCATTTGAAGCTATATCACCTACATCCCAAGTGTTTGAAGCTCAATCATTTGCTTCGTAATGATTTGAAGCTAATCCTTCTACATCGCATTGATTTCAAGCTTAATCATGTGTTTCACTTGGATTTGAAGCTAAACCTTATACATCGCATTGATTTGCAGCTAAATCATGTGTTTCGCTTGGATTTGAAGCTAAATCTTCTACATCGCATTGATTAGCAGCTAAAGCATGTGTTTCGCATGGAGTTGAAGCTAAACCTTCTACATAGAATTGTTTAGAAGCTTAGTCGTGTGTTTAGCATGGGTTTGAAGCTAACTCGTTTGTTTCCCCTGCATTTATAGCTGTATCACTTATATCGCAAGTATTTGGTGCTAAATCATTTGTTTCGCATGGATTTGAAGCTACACCTTCTACATCGCATTTATTTGCAGCTAAATCATGTGTTTCGCTTGGATTTGAAGCTAAACCTTCTACATCGCATTGATTTGCAGCTAAATCATGTGTTTCGCATGGATTTAAAGCTAACTCGTTTCTTTCCCCTGCATTGGACGCTATATCACTTATATCGCAAGTGTCTGAAGCTAAATCATTTGTTTCTCATGGATTTCAAGATAAGCCTTCTACATCGCATTGATTTGAAGCTAAATCATGTGTTTCGCTTGTATTTGAAGCCAGCTCGTTTGTTTCGCCTGCATTGGAAGCTATATCACTTATATCCCAAGTGTTTGAAGGTAAATCTTTTGTTTCTCATGGACTTCAAGATAAGCCTTCCACCTCGTATTGATTTGAAGCTAAATCATGTGTTTCGCATGGATTTGAATCTAAGCCTTCTACATGGCATTGATTTGAAGCTAAATCATGTGTTCCGCTTGGATTTGAAGCTAAACATTCTACATCCCATTGATTTGCAGCTAAATCATGGGTTTCACATGGATTTGAAGCTAATTCGTTTGTTGCGCATGCAGTTGAATCTAAATAACGTATATCACAAGTATTTGTAGCTAAACCATTTATTTCGCATGGATTTGAAGCTAAACATTCTACATCGCACTGATTAAAGCTAAATCATTTGTTTAGATTGGATTTGAAGCTAACTCGTTAGTTTTGCTGCATTTGAAGCTATATCACCTATATCCCAAGTGTTTGAAGCTCAATCATTTGCTTCGCAAGGATTTGAAGCTAATCCTTCTACATCTCATTGATTTCAAGCTTAATCATGTGTTTCACTTGGATTTGAAGCTAAACCTTCTACAACGCATTGATTTGAAGCTAAATCATGTGTTTCGCTTGGATTTGAAGCTAAATCTTCTACATCGCATTGATTAGCAGCTAAAGCATGTGTTTCGCATGGAGTTGAAGCTAAACCTTCTACATAGAATTGTTTAGAAGCTTAGTCGTGTGTTTAGCATGGGTTTGAAGCTAACTCGTTTGTTTCCCCTGCATTTATAGCTGTATCACTTATATCGCAAGTATCTGGTGCTAAATCATTTGTTTCGCATGGATTTGAAGCTACACCTTCTACATCGCATTTATTTGCAGCTAAATCATGTGTTTCGCTTGGATTTGAAGCTAAACCTTCTACATCGCATTGATTTGAAGCTAAATCATGTGTGTCGCTTGTATTTGAAGCTAACTCGTTTGATTCGTCTGCATTTGAAGCAATGTCATGTATATCGCAACTATCTGATGCTGAAACATTTGTTTCGCATGGATGTGAAGCTACACCATCTACATCGCATTGATAGGCAGCTAAATCAAGTGTTTCGCATGTATTTGGAGCTAACTGATTTGTTTCTCCAGCATTTGAAGCTATATCACTTATACCGCAAGTGCTTGTAGCTAAATCATTTGTTTCGCATGGACTTGAAGCTAAACCTTCTACATCGCATTGATTTGCAGCTAAATCATGTGTTTCGAATGGACTTGAAGCTAACTCGTTTGTTTCTCCTGCATTTGAAGCTATATCACTTATATCGCATGTATCTGATACTAAATCATTTGTGTCGCATGGATTTGAAGCTGAACCTTCTACATCGCATTGATTAGAAACTAAATCACGTGCTTCGCTTGGATTTGAATTTAACTCGTCTGCATTTGAAGCTATGTCACTTACATCGCAAGTATCTGAAACTAAATGATTTGTGTCGCATGGATTTGAAGCTGACTCGTTTGTTTCTCCTGCATTTGAAGCTATATAACTTATATTGCATGTATCTGATACTAAATCATTTGTGTCGCATGGATTTGAAGCTAACCCTTCTTCATCACATTGATTTGAAGCTAAATCATGTGTTTCGCATGGAGTTGAAGCCAACTCGTTTGTTTCGTCCGCATTTGAAGCTATATCACTTATATCGCATGTATCTGTACCTAAATCATTTGTTTCGCTTGGATTTGTAGCTAAACCTTCTACATCGCATTGATTTGCAGTTAAATCATGTGTCTCACTTGAATTTGAAGCTAACTCGTTAGTTTTGCTGCATTTGAAGCTATATCACCTACATCCCAAGTGTTTGAAGCTCAATCATTTGCTTCGTAATGATTTGAAGCTAATCCTTCTACATCGCATTGATTTCAAGCTTAATCATGTGTTTCACTTGGATTTGAAGCTAAACCTTATACATCGCATTGATTTGCAGCTAAATCATATGTTTCGCTTGGATTTGAAGCTAAATCTTCTACATCGCATTGATTAGCAGCTAAAGCATGTGTTTCGCATGGAGTTGAAGCTAAACCTTCTACATAGAATTGTTTAGAAGCTTAGTCGTGTGTTTAGCATGGGTTTGAAGCTAACTCGTTTGTTTCCCCTGCATTTATAGCTGTATCACTTATATCGCAAGTATCTGGTGCTAAATCATTTGTTTCGCATGGATTTGAAGCTACACCTTCTACATCGCATTTATTTGCAGCTAAATCATGTGTTTCGCTTGGATTTGAAGCTAAACCTTCTACATCGCATTGATTTGAAGCTAAATCATGTGTGTCGCTTGTATTTGAAGCTAACTCGATTGTTTCGTCTGCATTGGAAGCTATATCACTTATATTGCAAGTATCTGAAGCTATATCTTTGTGTCGCATGGATTTGAAGCTAAATCTTCTACTTCGCATTGATTTAAAGCTAAGTCGTGTGTATCGCTTGGATTTTGATTCTAACTCGTTTGATTCGTCTGCATTTGAAGCAATGTCATGTATATCGCAACTATCTGATGCTGAAACATTTGTTTCGCATGGATGTGAAGCTACACCATCTACATCGCATTGATAGGCAGCTAAATCAAGTGTTTCGCATGTATTTGGAGCTAACTGATTTGTTTCTCCAGCATTTGAAGCTATATCACTTATACCGCAAGTGCTTGTAGCTAAATCATTTGTTTCGCATGGACTTGAAGCTAAACCTTCTACATCGCATTGATTTGCAGCTAAATCATGTGTTTCGAATGGACTTGAAGCTAACTCGTTTGTTTCTCCTGCATTTGAAGCTATATCACTTATATCGCATGTATCTGATACTAAATCATTTGTGTCGCATGGATTTGAAGCTGAACCTTCTACATCGCATTGATTAGAAACTAAATCACGGGCTTCGCTTGGATTTGAATTTAACTCGTCTGCATTTGAAGCTATGTCACTTACATCGCAAGTATCTGAAACTAAATGATTTGTGTCGCATGGATTTGAAGCTGACTCGTTTGTTTCTCCTGCATTTGAAGCTATATAACTTATATTGCATGTATCTGATACTAAATCATTTGTGTCGCATGGATTTGAAGCTAACCGTTCTTCATCACATTGATTTGAAGCTAAATCATGTGTTTCGCATGGAGTTGAAGCCAACTCGTTTGTTTCGTCCGCATTTGAAGCTATATCACTTATATCGCATGTATCTGTACCTAAATCATTTGTTTCGCTTGGATTTGTAGCTAAACCTTCTACATCGCATTGATTTGCAGTTAAATCATGTGTCTCACTTGAATTTGAAGCTAACTCGTTAGTTTTGCTGCATTTGAAGCTATATCACCTACATCCCAAGTGTTTGAAGCTCAATCATTTGCTTCGTAATGATTTGAAGCTAATCCTTCTACATCGCATTGATTTCAAGCTTAATCATGTGTTTCACTTGGATTTGAAGCTAAACCTTATTCATCGCATTGATTTGCAGCTAAATCATGTGTTTCGCTTGAATTTGAAGCTAAATCTTCTACATCGCATTGATTAGCAGCTAAAGCATGTGTTTCGCATGGAGTTGAAGCTAAACCTTCTACATAGAATTGTTTAGAAGCTTAGTCGTGTGTTTAGCATGGGTTTGAAGCTAACTCGTTTGTTTCCCCTGCATTTATAGCTGTATCACTTATATCGCAAGTATCTGGTGCTAAATCATTTGTTTCGCATGGATTTGAAGCTACACCTTCTACATCGCATTTATTTGCAGCTAAATCATGTGTTTCGCTTGGATTTGAAGCTAAACCTTCTACATCGCATTGATTTGAAGCTAAATCATGTGTGTCGCTTGTATTTGAAGCTAACTCGATTGTTTCGTCTGCATTGGAAACTATATCACTTATATTGCAAGTATCTGAAGCTATATCTTTGTGTCGCATGGATTTGAAGCTAAATCTTCTACTTCGCATTGATTTAAAGCTAAGTCGTGTGTATCGCTTGGATTTTGATTCTAACTCGTTTGATTCGTCTGCATTTGAAGCAATGTCATGTATATCGCAACTATCTGATGCTGAATCATTTGTTTCGCATGGATGTGAAGCTACACCATCTACATCGCATTGATAGGCAGCTAAATCAAGTGTTTCGCATGTATTTGGAGCTAACTGATTTGTTTCTCCAGCATTTGAAGCTATATCACTTATACCGCAAGTGCTTGTAGCTAAATCATTTGTTTCGCATGGACTTGAAGCTAAACCTTCTACATCGCATTGATTTGCAGCTAAATCATGTGTTTCGAATGGACTTGAAGCTAACTCGTTTGTTTCTCCTGCATTTGAAGCTATATCACTTATATCGCATGTATCTGATACTAAATCATTTGTGTCGCATGGATTTGAAGCTGAACCTTCTACGTCGCATTGATTAGAAACTAAATCACGTGCTTCGCTTGGATTTGAATTTAACTCGTCTGCATTTGAAGCTATGTCACTTACATCGCAAGTATCTGAAACTAAATGATTTGTGTCGCATGGATTTGAAGCTGACTCGTTTGTTTCTCCTGCATTTGAAGCTATATAACTTATATTGCATGTATCTGATACTAAATCATTTGTGTCGCATGGATTTGAAGCTAACCCTTCTTCATCACATTGATTTGAAGCTAAATCATGTGTTTCGCATGGAGTTGAAGCCAACTCGTTTGTTTCGTCCGCATTTGAAGCTATATCACTTATATCGCATGTATCTGTACCTAAATCATTTGTTTCGCTTGGATTTGTAGCTAAACCTTCTACATCGCATTGATTTGCAGTTAAATCATGTGTCTCACTTGAATTTGAAGCTAACTCGTTAGTTTTGCTGCATTTGAAGCTATATCACCTACATCCCAAGTGTTTGAAGCTCAATCATTTGCTTCGTAATGATTTGAAGCTAATCCTTCTACATCGCATTGATTTCAAGCTTAATCATGTGTTTCACTTGGATTTGAAGCTAAACCTTATACATCGCATTGATTTGCTGCTAAATCATGTGTTTCGCATGGATTTGAAGCGTCTGCATTTGAAGCTATATCACATATATGCCAAGTGTTTGAAGCTAAATCATTTGTTTCGCATGGATTTGAAGCTAAAGTTTCTACATCGCATAGATTTGAAGCTAAATCATGTGTATCGCATGGAAGTTAAAACTATCTCGTTTGATTCGTCTGCATTTGAAGCTATATCACTTATATTGCAAATATCTGAAGCTAAATCATTTGTGTCGCATGGATTTGATGCTAAACCTTCTATATAGCATTGATTTGAAGCTTAATCATGTGTTTTGCATGGATTTGAAGCTAACTCGTTTGTTTCCCCTGCACTGGAAGATATATCACTTATATCACAAGTATCTGATGCTAAATCATTTGTTTCGCATGGATTTGAAGCTAAACCTTCTACATCGCATTGATTTTCAGCTAAATCATGTGTTTCGCATGGATTTGAAGGTACTTCTTCTACTTCGAATTGATTTGAAGCTAAATCATGTCTTTCGCATGGATTTGAAGCTAAGTCTTCTACTTCGCATTATTTGTATCTGAATCATGTGTTTCGCATGGATTTGAAGCTAACTCGTTTGTTTCGCCTGCATTTCAAGCTAAATCATGTATATCTCAAGTATTTGAAGCTAAACCATTTGTTTCGCTTGGTTTTGAAGGTACTCCTTCTACTTCGCATTGATTTTAAGCTAAATCATGTGTTTCGCATGGATTTGAAGCTAACTCGTTTGTTTGGCATACAGTTGAAGCTAAATCGTGTATATCACAAGAATTTGAAGCTAAACCTTTCTGATTCCCATGGATTTGAAGCTAAGCCTTCTCCTTCGCATTGATTTGAAGCTAAATCATTCGTGTCGCATGGATTTGAAGCTAACTCGTTTGTTTCGCATGCAGTTGAAGCTGAATCATGCATATCACAAGTATTTGAAGCTAAACCATTTGATTCGCATGGATTTGAAGCTAAGCCTTCTACTTCGCAATGATTTGAAGATAAATCATGTGTTCCGCATGGATTTGAAGCTAACTCGTTTGTTTGGCATGCAGTTGAAGCTAAATCATGTTTAAAACAAGTATTTGAAGCTAAGCTATCGTTTCGCTTGGATTTGAAACTAAGCCGTCTACTTCGCATTGATTTGAAGCTAAATCTTATCTTTCGCTTGGATTTGAAGCTGAATCATGTGTTTCGCTTGAATTTGAAGATAGGACGTTTGTTTCGCACGCAGTTGAACCTAAATCATGTATAAAACAAGTATTTGAAGCTAAACTATTCGTTTCTAATGGATTTGAAACTAAGCCTTCTACTTCGCATTGATTTGAAACTAAATCTTATCTTTCGCTTGGATTTGAAGCTGAATCATGTGTTTCGCTTGAATTTGAAGATAGGACGTTTGTTACGCATGCAGTTGAAGCTAAATCATGTATATCACAAGTATTTGAAGCTAAACCATTTGTTTCGTATGGATTTGAAGGTACTCCTTCTACTTTGAATTGATTTGAAGCTAAATCACGTGTTCCGCTTGGATTTGAAGCTAAACCTTCTACATCGCATTGATTTGACGCTAAATCATGTGTTTCTCTTGGATTTGAATCTATCTCGTTTCTTTCGTCTCCATTTGAAGCTATATTACTTATATCGCAAGTATCTGAACCTAAATCTTTTATTTCTCATGGACTTCAAGATAAGCCTTCCACCTCGTATTGATTTGAAGCTAAATCATGTGTTTCGCATGGATTTGAAGCTAAGCCTTCTACTTCGTATCGATTTTAAGTTAAATGAAAATGTATCGCATGGATTTTGAAGCTAACTCGTTTGATTCGTCTGCATTTGAAGCTATATCACTTATATCCCAATTGTTTGAAGCTGTATCATTTGTTTCGCATGGATTTGAAGCTAAAACTTCTACATCGCATTTATTTGCGGCTAAATCATGTGTTTCGCTTGTATTTGAAGCTAGCTCGTTTGTTTCGTCTGCATTGGAAGCTATATCACTTATATCGCAAGTGTTTGAAGCTCAATCATTTGCTTCGCAAGGATTTGAAGCTAATCCTTCTACATCTCATTGATTTCAAGCTTAATCATGTGTTTCACTTGGATTTGAAGCTAAACCTTCTACAACGCATTGATTTGAAGCTAAATTATGTGTTTCGCTTGGATTTGAAGCTAAATCTTCTACATCGCATTGATTAGCAGCTAAAGCATGTGTTTCGCATGGAGTTGAAGCTAAACCTTCTACATAGAATTGTTTAGGAGCTTAGTCGTGTGTTTTGCATGGGTTTGAAGCTAACTCGTTTGTTTCCCCTGCATTTATAGCTGTATCACTTATATCGCAAGTATCTCGTGCTAAATCATTTGTTTCGCATGGATTTGAAGCTACACCTTCTACATCGCATTTATTTGCAGCTAAATCATGTGTTTCGCTTGGATTTGAAGCTAAACCTTCTACATCGCATTGATTTGAAGCTAAATCATGTGTGTCGCTTGTATTTGAAGCTAACTCGATTGTTTCGTCTGCATTGGAAGCTATATCACTTATATTGCAAGTATCTGAAGCTATATCTTTGTGTCGCATGGATTTGAAGCTAAATCTTCTACTTCGCATTGATTTAAAGCTAAGTCGTGTGTATCGCTTGGATTTTGATTCTAACTCGTTTGATTCGTCTGCATTTGAAGCAATGTCATGTATATCGCAACTATCTGATGCTGAATCATTTGTTTCGCATGGATGTGAAGCTACACCATCTACATCGCATTGATAGGCAGCTAAATCAAGTGTTTCGCATGTATTTGGAGCTAACTGATTTGTTTCTGCAGCATTTGAAGCTATATCACTTATACCGCAAGTGCTTGTAGCTAAATCATTTGTTTCGCATGGACTTGAAGCTAAACCTTCTACATCGCATTGATTTGCAGCTAAATCATGTGTTTCGAATGGACTTGAAGCTAACTCGTTTGTTTCTCCTGCATTTGAAGCTATATCACTTATATCGCATGTATCTGATACTAAATCATTTGTGTCGCATGGATTTGAAGCTGAACCTTCTACGTCGCATTGATTAGAAACTAAATCACGTGCTTCGCTTGGATTTGAATTTAACTCGTCTGCATTTGAAGCTATGTCACTTACATCGCAAGTATCTGAAACTAAATGATTTGTGTCGCATGGATTTGAAGCTGACTCGTTTGTTTCTCCTGCATTTGAAGCTATATAACTTATATTGCATGTATCTGATACTAAATCATTTGTGTCGCATGGATTTGAAGCTAACCCTTCTTCATCACATTGATTTGAAGCTAAATCATGTGTTTCGCATGGAGTTGAAGCCAACTCGTTTGTTTCGTCCGCATTTGAAGCTATATCACTTATATCGCATGTATCTGTACCTAAATCATTTGTTTCGCTTGGATTTGTAGCTAAACCTTCTACATCGCATTGATTTGCAGTTAAATCATGTGTCTCACTTGAATTTGAAGCTAACTCGTTAGTTTTGCTGCATTTGAAGCTATATCACCTACATCCCAAGTGTTTGAAGCTCAATCATTTGCTTCGTAATGATTTGAAGCTAATCCTTCTACATCGCATTGATTTCAAGCTTAATCATGTGTTTCACTTGGATTTGAAGCTAAACCTTATACATCGCATTGATTTGCTGCTAAATCATGTGTTTCGCATGGATTTGAAGCGTCTGCATTTGAAGCTATATCACATATATGCCAAGTGTTTGAAGCTAAATCATTTGTTTCGCATGGATTTGAAGCTAAAGTTTCTACATCGCATAGATTTGAAGCTAAATCATGTGTATCGCATGGAAGTTAAAACTATCTCGTTTGATTCGTCTGCATTTGAAGCTATATCACTTATATTGCAAATATCTGAAGCTAAATCATTTGTGTCGCATGGATTTGATGCTAAACCTTCTATATAGCATTGATTTGAAGCTTAATCATGTGTTTTGCATGGATTTGAAGCTAACTCGTTTGTTTCCCCTGCACTGGAAGATATATCACTTATATCACAAGTATCTGATGCTAAATCATTTGTTTCGCATGGATTTGAAGCTAAACCTTCTACATCGCATTGATTTTCAGCTAAATCATGTGTTTCGCATGGATTTGAAGGTACTTCTTCTACTTCGAATTGATTTGAAGCTAAATCATGTCTTTCGCATGGATTTGAAGCTAAGTCTTCTACTTCGCATTATTTGTATCTGAATCATGTGTTTCGCATGGATTTGAAGCTAACTCGTTTGTTTCGCCTGCATTTCAAGCTAAATCATGTATATCTCAAGTATTTGAAGCTAAACCATTTGTTTCGCTTGGATTTGAAGGTACTCCTTCTACTTCGCATTGATTTTAAGCTAAATCATGTGTTTCGCATGGATTTGAAGCTAACTCGTTTGTTTGGCATACAGTTGAAGCTAAATCGTGTATATCACAAGAATTTGAAGCTAAACCTTTCTGATTCCCATGGATTTGAAGCTAAGCCTTCTCCTTCGCATTGATTTGAAGCTAAATCATTCGTGTCGCATGGATTTGAAGCTAACTCGTTTGTTTCGCATGCAGTTGAAGCTGAATCATGCATATCACAAGTATTTGAAGCTAAACCATTTGATTCGCATGGATTTGAAGCTAAGCCTTCTACTTCGCAATGATTTGAAGATAAATCATGTGTTCCGCATGGATTTGAAGCTAACTCGTTTGTTTGGCATGCAGTTGAAGCTAAATCATGTTTAAAACAAGTATTTGAAGCTAAGCTATCGTTTCGCTTGGATTTGAAACTAAGCCGTCTACTTCGCATTGATTTGAAGCTAAATCTTATCTTTCGCTTGGATTTGAAGCTGAATCATGTGTTTCGCTTGAATTTGAAGATAGGACGTTTGTTTCGCACGCAGTTGAACCTAAATCATGTATAAAACAAGTATTTGAAGCTAAACTATTCGTTTCTAATGGATTTGAAACTAAGCCTTCTACTTCGCATTGATTTGAAGCTAAATCTTATCTTTCGCTTGGATTTGAAGCTGAATCATGTGTTTCGCTTGAATTTGAAGATAGGACGTTTGTTACGCATGCAGTTGAAGCTAAATCATGTATATCACAAGTATTTGAAGCTAAACCATTTGTTTCGTATGGATTTGAAGGTACTCCTTCTACTTTGAATTGATTTGAAGCTAAATCACGTGTTCCGCTTGGATTTGAAGCTAAACCTTCTACATCGCATTGATTTGACGCTAAATCATGTGTTTCTCTTGGATTTGAATCTATCTCGTTTCTTTCGTCTCCATTTGAAGCTATATTACTTATATCGCAAGTATCTGAACCTAAATCTTTTGTTTCTCATGGACTTCAAGATAAGCCTTCCACCTCGTATTGATTTGAAGCTAAATCATGTGTTTCGCATGGATTTGAAGCTAAGCCTTCTACTTCGTATCGATTTTAAGTTAAATGAAAATGTATCGCATGGATTTTGAAGCTAACTCGTTTGATTCGTCTGCATTTGAAGCTATATCACTTATATCCCAATTGTTTGAAGCTGAATCATTTGTTTCGCATGGATTTGAAGCTAAAACTTCTACATCGCATTTATTTGCGGCTAAATCATGTGTTTCGCTTGTATTTGAAGCTAGCTCGTTTGTTTCGTCTGCATTGGAAGCTATATCACTTATATCGCAAGTGTTTGAAGCTCAATCATTTGCTTCGCAAGGATTTGAAGCTAATCCTTCTACATCTCATTGATTTCAAGCTTAATCATGTGTTTCACTTGGATTTGAAGCTAAACCTTCTACAACGCATTGATTTGAAGCTAAATCATGTGTTTCGCTTGGATTTGAAGCTAAATCTTCTACATCGCATTGATTAGCAGCTAAAGCATGTGTTTCGCAAGGAGTTGAAGCTAAACCTTCTACATAGAATTGTTTAGGAGCTTAGTCGTGTGTTTTGCATGGGTTTGAAGCTAACTCGTTTGTTTCCCCTGCATTTATAGCTGTATCACTTATATCGCAAGTATCTGGTGCTAAATCATTTGTTTCGCATGGATTTGAAGCTACACCTTCTACATCGCATTGATTTGCAGTTAAATCATGTGTCTCACTTGAATTTGAAGCTAACTCGTTAGTTTTGCTGCATTTGAAGCTATATCACCTACATCCCAAGTGTTTGAAGCTCAATCATTTGCTTCGTAATGATTTGAAGCTAATCCTTCTACATCGCATTGATTTCAAGCTTAATCATGTGTTTCACTTGGATTTGAAGCTAAACCTTATACATCGCATTGATTTGCTGCTAAATCATGTGTTTCGCATGGATTTGAAGCGTCTGCATTTGAAGCTATATCACATATATGCCAAGTGTTTGAAGCTAAATCATTTGTTTCGCATGGATTTGAAGCTAAAGTTTCTACATCGCATAGATTTGAAGCTAAATCATGTGTATCGCATGGAAGTTAAAACTATCTCGTTTGATTCGTCTGCATTTGAAGCTATATCACTTATATTGCAAATATCTGAAGCTAAATCATTTGTGTCGCATGGATTTGATGCTAAACCTTCTATATAGCATTGATTTGAAGCTTAATCATGTGTTTTGCATGGATTTGAAGCTAACTCGTTTGTTTCCCCTGCACTGGAAGATATATCACTTATATCACAAGTATCTGATGCTAAATCATTTGTTTCGCATGGATTTGAAGCTAAACCTTCTACATCGCATTGATTTTCAGCTAAATCATGTGTTTCGCATGGATTTGAAGGTACTTCTTCTACTTCGAATTGATTTGAAGCTAAATCATGTCTTTCGCATGGATTTGAAGCTAAGTCTTCTACTTCGCATTATTTGTATCTGAATCATGTGTTTCGCATGGATTTGAAGCTAACTCGTTTGTTTCGCCTGCATTTCAAGCTAAATCATGTATATCTCAAGTATTTGAAGCTAAACCATTTGTTTCGCTTGGATTTGAAGGTACTCCTTCTACTTCGCATTGATTTTAAGCTAAATCATGTGTTTCGCATGGATTTGAAGCTAACTCGTTTGTTTGGCATACAGTTGAAGCTAAATCGTGTATATCACAAGAATTTGAAGCTAAACCTTTCTGATTCCCATGGATTTGAAGCTAAGCCTTCTCCTTCGCATTGATTTGAAGCTAAATCATTCGTGTCGCATGGATTTGAAGCTAACTCGTTTGTTTCGCATGCAGTTGAAGCTGAATCATGCATATCACAAGTATTTGAAGCTAAACCATTTGATTCGCATGGATTTGAAGCTAAGCCTTCTACTTCGCAATGATTTGAAGATAAATCATGTGTTCCGCATGGATTTGAAGCTAACTCGTTTGTTTGGCATGCAGTTGAAGCTAAATCATGTTTAAAACAAGTATTTGAAGCTAAGCTATCGTTTCGCTTGGATTTGAAACTAAGCCGTCTACTTCGCATTGATTTGAAGCTAAATCTTATCTTTCGCTTGGATTTGAAGCTGAATCATGTGTTTCGCTTGAATTTGAAGATAGGACGTTTGTTTCGCACGCAGTTGAACCTAAATCATGTATAAAACAAGTATTTGAAGCTAAACTATTCGTTTCTAATGGATTTGAAACTAAGCCTTCTACTTCGCATTGATTTGAAGCTAAATCTTATCTTTCGCTTGGATTTGAAGCTGAATCATGTGTTTCGCTTGAATTTGAAGATAGGACGTTTGTTACGCATGCAGTTGAAGCTAAATCATGTATATCACAAGTATTTGAAGCTAAACCATTTGTTTCGTATGGATTTGAAGGTACTCCTTCTACTTTGAATTGATTTGAAGCTAAATCACGTGTTCCGCTTGGATTTGAAGCTAAACCTTCTACATCGCATTGATTTGACGCTAAATCATGTGTTTCTCTTGGATTTGAATCTATCTCGTTTCTTTCGTCTCCATTTGAAGCTATATTACTTATATCGCAAGTATCTGAACCTAAATCTTTTGTTTCTCATGGACTTCAAGATAAGCCTTCCACCTCGTATTGATTTGAAGCTAAATCATGTGTTTCGCATGGATTTGAAGCTAAGCCTTCTACTTCGTATCGATTTTAAGTTAAATGAAAATGTATCGCATGGATTTTGAAGCTAACTCGTTTGATTCGTCTGCATTTGAAGCTATATCACTTATATCCCAATTGTTTGAAGCTGAATCATTTGTTTCGCATGGATTTGAAGCTAAAACTTCTACATCGCATTTATTTGCGGCTAAATCATGTGTTTCGCTTGTATTTGAAGCTAGCTCGTTTGTTTCGTCTGCATTGGAAGCTATATCACTTATATCGCAAGTGTTTGAAGCTCAATCATTTGCTTCGCAAGGATTTGAAGCTAATCCTTCTACATCTCATTGATTTCAAGCTTAATCATGTGTTTCACTTGGATTTGAAGCTAAACCTTCTACAACGCATTGATTTGAAGCTAAATCATGTGTTTCGCTTGGATTTGAAGCTAAATCTTCTACATCGCATTGATTAGCAGCTAAAGCATGTGTTTCGCAAGGAGTTGAAGCTAAACCTTCTACATAGAATTGTTTAGGAGCTTAGTCGTGTGTTTTGCATGGGTTTGAAGCTAACTCGTTTGTTTCCCCTGCATTTATAGCTGTATCACTTATATCGCAAGTATCTGGTGCTAAATCATTTGTTTCGCATGGATTTGAAGCTACACCTTCTACATCGCATTTATTTGCAGCTAAATCATGTGTTTCGCTTGGATTTGAAGCTAACTCGTTTGTTTCTCCTGCATTTGAAGCTATATCACTTATATCGCGTGTATCTGATACTAAATCATTTGTGTCGCATGGATTTGAAGCTGAACCTTCTACATCGCATTGATTTCAAGCTTAATCATGTGTTTCACTTGGATTTGAAGCTAAACCTTATACATCGCATTGTTTTGCTGCTAAATCATGTGTTTCGCATGGATTTGAAGCGTCTGAATTTGAAGCTATATCACATATATGCCAAGTGTTTGAAACTAAATCATTTGTTTTGCATGGATTTGAAGCTTAATCTTCTACATCGCATGGATTTGCAGCTAAATCATGTGTTTCGCATGGATTTGAATGCTGACTCGTTAATTTCGCCTGCATTTGAAGCTATATCACTTATATCTCAAGTGTTTGAAGCAAAATCATTTGTTTCGCATGGATTTGAAGCTAAAACTTCTACACCGCATTGATTTGCAGTTAAATCATGTGTATCACTTGGATTTGAAGCTAACTCGTTAGTTTTGCTGCATTTGAAGCTATATCACCTATATCCCAAGTGTTTGAAGCTCAATCATTTGCTTCGCAAGGATTTGAAGCTAATCCTTCTACATCTCATTGATTTCAAGCTTAATCATGTGTTTCACTTGTATTTGAAGCTAAACCTTCTACAACGCATTGATTTGAAGCTACATCACGTGATTCGCTTGGATTTAAAGCTAACTCGTTTGTTTCGTCTGCATTAGAAGCTATGTCACTTATATCGCAAGTATCTGAAGCTAAATCATTGGTTTCTCATGGATTTGGAGCTAATCCTTCTACTTCGAATTGATTTGCTGCTAAATCATGTGTTTCGCATGGATTTGTAGCTAACTCGATTGATTCGTCTGCATTTGTAGCTATATCACTTATATCCCAATTGATCGAAGCTAAATCATTTGTTTCGCGTGGATTTGAACTTAAACCTTCTACAACGCATTGATTTGAAGCTAAATCATGTGATTTGCTTGGATTTGAAGCTAACTCGTTTGTTTCGTCTGCATTTGAAGCTATATCACCTATATCGCTAGTATCTGAAGCTAAATCATTTGTTTCGCATGGATTTGAAGCTAAACCTTCTACATCGCATTGATTTGCTGCTAGATCATGTGTTTCGCATGGATTTGAAGCTAAACCCTATACATCGCATGGATTTGAAGCTAATCCTTCTACATCGCATTGATTTGAAGCTAAATCACGTGTTTCGCTTGGATACGAAGCTAACCCGTTTGTTTTTCCTGCATTTGAAGCTATATCACTTATATCGCATGTATATGATGCTAAATCATTTATGTCGCTTTGCTTAGAAGCTAAGCCTTCTACTTCGCATCAATTTGAAGCTTAATCATGTGTTTTGCATGGATTTGAAGCTAACTCGTTTGTTTCGCCTGCATTTGATGCTATGTCACTTATATCGCAAGTATTTGAAGCTAAATCATTGGTTTCGCATGGATTTGAAGCTAAGCCTTCTACTTCGCATTGATTTAAAGGGAAATCATGTGTTTCGGTTGGATTTGAACATACATCGTTTGTTTCGCATGCAGTTGAAGCTAAATCATGTATATCACAAGTATTTGAAGCTGAACCTTTCTGATTCGCATGGATTTGAAGCTAAGCCTTCAACTTCGCATTGACTTGAAGCTAAATAATGTGTTTCGCTTGGATTCGAATCTAACTCGTTTGTTTCGCATGCAGTTGAAGCTACATCATGTATATCACAGGTATTTGAAGCTAAACCATTTGTTTCGCATGGATTCGAAGACATGCCTTCTACTTCGCATTGATTTGAAGCTAAATCATGTGTTTCGCATGGATTTGAATCTAGCTCATTTGTTTTGCATGCAGTTGAAGCAATGTCATGTATAAAACAAGTATTTGATGCTGACCCATTTGTTTCGCATGCATTGGAAGATCAGCCTTCTACTTCGCATTGATTTGAAGTTAAAGCATGTGTTTCGCATGGATTTGAAGCTAACTAGTTTGTTTCGCATGCAGTTGAAGCTAAATCATGTATATCACAGGTATTTGAAGCTAAACCATTTGTTTCGCATGGATTCGAAGACATGCCTTCTACTTCGCATTGATTTGAAGCTAAATCATGTCTTTCGCATGGATTTGAAGCTAAGTCTTCTACTTCGCATTATTTGTATCTGAATCATGTGTTTCGTATGGATTTGAAGCTAACTCGTTTGTTTCGCCTGCATTTCAAGCTAAATCATGTATATCTCAAGTATTTGAAGCTAAACCATTTGTTTCGCTTGGATTTGAAGGTACTCCTTCTACTTCGCATTGATTTTAAGCTAAATCATGTGTTTCGCTTGGATTTGAAGCTAACTCGTTTGTTTCTCCTGCATTTGAAGCTATATCACTTATATCGCGTGTATCTGATACTAAATCATTTGTGTCGCATGGATTTGAAGCTGAACCTTCTACATCGCATTGATTTCAAGCTTAATCATGTGTTTCACTTGGATTTGAAGCTAAACCTTATACATCGCATTGTTTTGCTGCTAAATCATGTGTTTCGCATGGATTTGAAGCGTCTGAATTTGAAGCTATATCACATATATGCCAAGTGTTTGAAACTAAATCATTTGTTTTGCATGGATTTGAAGCTTAATCTTCTACATCGCATGGATTTGCAGCTAAATCATGTGTTTCGCATGGATTTGAATGCTGACTCGTTAATTTCGCCTGCATTTGAAGCTATATCACTTATATCTCAAGTGTTTGAAGCAAAATCATTTGTTTCGCATGGATTTGAAGCTAAAACTTCTACACCGCATTGATTTGCAGTTAAATCATGTGTATCACTTGGATTTGAAGCTAACTCGTTAGTTTTGCTGCATTTGAAGCTATATCACCTATATCCCAAGTGTTTGAAGCTCAATCATTTGCTTCGCAAGGATTTGAAGCTAATCCTTCTACATCTCATTGATTTCAAGCTTAATCATGTGTTTCACTTGTATTTGAAGCTAAACCTTCTACAACGCATTGATTTGAAGCTACATCATGTGATTCGCTTGGATTTAAAGCTAACTCGTTTGTTTCGTCTGCATTAGAAGCTATGTCACTTATATCGCAAGTATCTGAAGCTAAATCATTTGTGTCGCATGGATTTGATGCTAAACCTTCTATATAGCATTGATTTGAAGCTTAATCATGTGTTTTGCATGGATTTGAAGCTAACTCGTTTGTTTCCCCTGCACTGGAAGATATATCACTTATATCACAAGTATCTGATGCTAAATCATTTGTTTCGCATGGATTTGAAGCTAAACCTTCTACATCGCATTGATTTTCAGCTAAATCATGTGTTTCGCATGGATTTGAAGGTACTTCTTCTACTTCGAATTGATTTGAAGCTAAATCATGTCTTTCGCATGGATTTGAAGCTAAGTCTTCTACTTCGCATTATTTGTATCTGAATCATGTGTTTCGCATGGATTTGAAGCTAACTCGTTTGTTTCGCCTGCATTTCAAGCTAAATCATGTATATCTCAAGTATTTGAAGCTAAACCATTTGTTTCGCTTGGATTTGAAGGTACTCCTTCTACTTCGCATTGATTTTAAGCTAAATCATGTGTTTCGCATGGATTTGAAGCTAACTCGTTTGTTTGGCATACAGTTGAAGCTAAATCGTGTATATCACAAGAATTTGAAGCTAAACCTTTCTGATTCCCATGGATTTGAAGCTAAGCCTTCTCCTTCGCATTGATTTGAAGCTAAATCATTCGTGTCGCATGGATTTGAAGCTAACTCGTTTGTTTCGCATGCAGTTGAAGCTGAATCATGCATATCACAAGTATTTGAAGCTAAACCATTTGATTCGCATGGATTTGAAGCTAAGCCTTCTACTTCGCAATGATTTGAAGATAAATCATGTGTTCCGCATGGATTTGAAGCTAACTCGTTTGTTTGGCATGCAGTTGAAGCTAAATCATGTTTAAAACAAGTATTTGAAGCTAAGCTATCGTTTCGCTTGGATTTGAAACTAAGCCGTCTACTTCGCATTGATTTGAAGCTAAATCTTATCTTTCGCTTGGATTTGAAGCTGAATCATGTGTTTCGCTTGAATTTGAAGATAGGACGTTTGTTTCGCACGCAGTTGAACCTAAATCATGTATAAAACAAGTATTTGAAGCTAAACTATTCGTTTCTAATGGATTTGAAACTAAGCCTTCTACTTCGCATTGATTTGAAGCTAAATCTTATCTTTCGCTTGGATTTGAAGCTGAATCATGTGTTTCGCTTGAATTTGAAGATAGGACGTTTGTTACGCATGCAGTTGAAGCTAAATCATGTATATCACAAGTATTTGAAGCTAAACCATTTGTTTCGTATGGATTTGAAGGTACTCCTTCTACTTTGAATTGATTTGAAGCTAAATCACGTGTTCCGCTTGGATTTGAAGCTAAACCTTCTACATCGCATTGATTTGACGCTAAATCATTGGTTTCGCATGGATTTGAAGCTAAGCCTTCTACTTCGCATTGATTTAAAGGGAAATCATGTGTTTCGGTTGGATTTGAACATACATCGTTTGTTTCGCATGCAGTTGAAGCTAAATCATGTATATCACAAGTATTTGAAGCTGAACCTTTCTGATTCGCATGGATTTGAAGCTAAGCCTTCAACTTCGCATTGACTTGAAGCTAAATAATGTGTTTCGCTTGGATTCGAATCTAACTCGTTTGTTTCGCATGCAGTTGAAGCTACATCATGTATATCACAGGTATTTGAAGCTAAACCATTTGTTTCGCATGGATTCGAAGACATGCCTTCTACTTCGCATTGATTTGAAGCTAAATCATGTGTTTCGCATGGATTTGAATCTAGCTCATTTGTTTTGCATGCAGTTGAAGCAATGTCATGTATAAAACAAGTATTTGATGCTGACCCATTTGTTTCGCATGCATTGGAAGATCAGCCTTCTACTTCGCATTGATTTGAAGTTAAAGCATGTGTTTCGCATGGATTTGAAGCTAACTAGTTTGTTTCGCATGCAGTTGAAGCTAAATCATGTATATCACAGGTATTTGAAGCTAAACCATTTGTTTCGCATGGATTCGAAGACATGCCTTCTACTTCGCATTGATTTGAAGCTAAATCATGTCTTTCGCATGGATTTGAAGCTAAGTCTTCTACTTCGCATTATTTGTATCTGAATCATGTGTTTCGTATGGATTTGAAGCTAACTCGTTTGTTTCGCCTGCATTTCAAGCTAAATCATGTATATCTCAAGTATTTGAAGCTAAACCATTTGTTTCGCTTGGATTTGAAGGTACTCCTTCTACTTCGCATTGATTTTAAGCTAAATCATGTGTTTCGCTTGGATTTGAAGCTAACTCGTTTGTTTCTCCTGCATTTGAAGCTATATCACTTATATCGCGTGTATCTGATACTAAATCATTTGTGTCGCATGGATTTGAAGCTGAACCTTCTACATCGCATTGATTTCAAGCTTAATCATGTGTTTCACTTGGATTTGAAGCTAAACCTTATACATCGCATTGTTTTGCTGCTAAATCATGTGTTTCGCATGGATTTGAAGCGTCTGAATTTGAAGCTATATCACATATATGCCAAGTGTTTGAAACTAAATCATTTGTTTTGCATGGATTTGAAGCTTAATCTTCTACATCGCATGGATTTGCAGCTAAATCATGTGTTTCGCATGGATTTGAATGCTGACTCGTTAATTTCGCCTGCATTTGAAGCTATATCACTTATATCTCAAGTGTTTGAAGCAAAATCATTTGTTTCGCATGGATTTGAAGCTAAAACTTCTACACCGCATTGATTTGCAGTTAAATCATGTGTATCACTTGGATTTGAAGCTAACTCGTTAGTTTTGCTGCATTTGAAGCTATATCACCTATATCCCAAGTGTTTGAAGCTCAATCATTTGCTTCGCAAGGATTTGAAGCTAATCCTTCTACATCTCATTGATTTCAAGCTTAATCATGTGTTTCACTTGTATTTGAAGCTAAACCTTCTACAACGCATTGATTTGAAGCTACATCATGTGATTCGCTTGGATTTAAAGCTAACTCGTTTGTTTCGTCTGCATTAGAAGCTATGTCACTTATATCGCAAGTATCTGAAGCTAAATCATTTGTGTCGCATGGATTTGATGCTAAACCTTCTATATAGCATTGATTTGAAGCTTAATCATGTGTTTTGCATGGATTTGAAGCTAACTCGTTTGTTTCCCCTGCACTGGAAGATATATCACTTATATCACAAGTATCTGATGCTAAATCATTTGTTTCGCATGGATTTGAAGCTAAACCTTCTACATCGCATTGATTTTCAGCTAAATCATGTGTTTCGCATGGATTTGAAGGTACTTCTTCTACTTCGAATTGATTTGAAGCTAAATCATGTCTTTCGCATGGATTTGAAGCTAAGTCTTCTACTTCGCATTATTTGTATCTGAATCATGTGTTTCGCATGGATTTGAAGCTAACTCGTTTGTTTCGCCTGCATTTCAAGCTAAATCATGTATATCTCAAGTATTTGAAGCTAAACCATTTGTTTCGCTTGGATTTGAAGGTACTCCTTCTACTTCGCATTGATTTTAAGCTAAATCATGTGTTTCGCATGGATTTGAAGCTAACTCGTTTGTTTGGCATACAGTTGAAGCTAAATCGTGTATATCACAAGAATTTGAAGCTAAACCTTTCTGATTCCCATGGATTTGAAGCTAAGCCTTCTCCTTCGCATTGATTTGAAGCTAAATCATTCGTGTCGCATGGATTTGAAGCTAACTCGTTTGTTTCGCATGCAGTTGAAGCTGAATCATGCATATCACAAGTATTTGAAGCTAAACCATTTGATTCGCATGGATTTGAAGCTAAGCCTTCTACTTCGCAATGATTTGAAGATAAATCATGTGTTCCGCATGGATTTGAAGCTAACTCGTTTGTTTGGCATGCAGTTGAAGCTAAATCATGTTTAAAACAAGTATTTGAAGCTAAGCTATCGTTTCGCTTGGATTTGAAACTAAGCCGTCTACTTCGCATTGATTTGAAGCTAAATCTTATCTTTCGCTTGGATTTGAAGCTGAATCATGTGTTTCGCTTGAATTTGAAGATAGGACGTTTGTTTCGCACGCAGTTGAACCTAAATCATGTATAAAACAAGTATTTGAAGCTAAACTATTCGTTTCTAATGGATTTGAAACTAAGCCTTCTACTTCGCATTGATTTGAAGCTAAATCTTATCTTTCGCTTGGATTTGAAGCTGAATCATGTGTTTCGCTTGAATTTGAAGATAGGACGTTTGTTACGCATGCAGTTGAAGCTAAATCATGTATATCACAAGTATTTGAAGCTAAACCATTTGTTTCGTATGGATTTGAAGGTACTCCTTCTACTTTGAATTGATTTGAAGCTAAATCACGTGTTCCGCTTGGATTTGAAGCTAAACCTTCTACATCGCATTGATTTGACGCTAAATCACGTGTTTCTCTTGGATTTGAATCTATCTCGTTTCTTTCGTCTCCATTTGAAGCTATATTACTTATATCGCAAGTATCTGAACCTAAATCTTTTGTTTCTCATGGACTTCAAGATAAGCCTTCCACCTCGTATTGATTTGAAGCTAAATCATGTGTTTCGCATGGATTTGAAGCTAAGCCTTCTACTTCGTATCGATTTTAAGTTAAATGAAAATGTATCGCATGGATTTTGAAGCTAACTCGTTTGATTCGTCTGCATTTGAAGCTATATCACTTATATCCCAATTGTTTGAAGCTGAATCATTTGTTTCGCATGGATTTGAAGCTAAAACTTCTACATCGCATTTATTTGCGGCTAAATCATGTGTTTCGCTTGTATTTGAAGCTAGCTCGTTTGTTTCGTCTGCATTGGAAGCTATATCACTTATATCGCAAGTGTTTGAAGCTCAATCATTTGCTTCGCAAGGATTTGAAGCTAATCCTTCTACATCTCATTGATTTCAAGCTTAATCATGTGTTTCACTTGGATTTGAAGCTAAACCTTCTACAACGCATTGATTTGAAGCTAAATCATGTGTTTCGCTTGGATTTGAAGCTAAATCTTCTACATCGCATTGATTAGCAGCTAAAGCATGTGTTTCGCATGGAGTTGAAGCTAAACCTTCTACATAGAATTGTTTAGGAGCTTAGTCGTGTGTTTTGCATGGGTTTGAAGCTAACTCGTTTGTTTCCCCTGCATTTATAGCTGTATCACTTATATCGCAAGTATCTGGTGCTAAATCATTTGTTTCGCATGGATTTGAAGCTACACCTTCTACATCGCATTTATTTGCAGCTAAATCATGTGTTTCGCTTGGATTTGAAGCTAACTCGTTTGTTTCTCCTGCATTTGAAGCTATATCACTTATATCGCGTGTATCTGATACTAAATCATTTGTGTCGCATGGATTTGAAGCTGAACCTTCTACATCGCATTGATTTCAAGCTTAATCATGTGTTTCACTTGGATTTGAAGCTAAACCTTATACATCGCATTGTTTTGCTGCTAAATCATGTGTTTCGCATGGATTTGAAGCGTCTGAATTTGAAGCTATATCACATATATGCCAAGTGTTTGAAACTAAATCATTTGTTTTGCATGGATTTGAAGCTTAATCTTCTACATCGCATGGATTTGCAGCTAAATCATGTGTTTCGCATGGATTTGAATGCTGACTCGTTAATTTCGCCTGCATTTGAAGCTATATCACTTATATCTCAAGTGTTTGAAGCAAAATCATTTGTTTCGCATGGATTTGAAGCTAAAACTTCTACACCGCATTGATTTGCAGTTAAATCATGTGTATCACTTGGATTTGAAGCTAACTCGTTAGTTTTGCTGCATTTGAAGCTATATCACCTATATCCCAAGTGTTTGAAGCTCAATCATTTGCTTCGCAAGGATTTGAAGCTAATCCTTCTACATCTCATTGATTTCAAGCTTAATCATGTGTTTCACTTGTATTTGAAGCTAAACCTTCTACAACGCATTGATTTGAAGCTACATCATGTGATTCGCTTGGATTTAAAGCTAACTCGAGTGTTTCGTCTGCATTAGAAGCTATGTCACTTATATCGCAAGTATCTGAAGCTAAATCTTTGGTTTCTCATGGATTTGGAGCTAATCCTTCTACTTCGAATTGATTTGCTGCTAAATCATGTGTTTCGCATGGATTTGTAGCTAACTCGATTGATTCGTCTGCATTTGTAGCTATATCACTTATATCCCAATTGATCGAAGCTAAATCATTTGTTTCGCGTGGATTTGAACCTAAACCTTCTACAACGCATTGATTTGAAGCTAAATCATGTGATTTGCTTGGATTTGAAGCTAACTCGTTTGTTTCGTCTGCATTTGAAGCTATATCACCTATATCGCTAGTATCTGAAGCTAAATCATTTGTTTCGCATGGATTTGAAGCTAAACCTTCTACATCGCATTGATTTGCTGCTAGATCATGTGTTTCGCATGGATTTGAAGCTAAACCCTATACATCGCATGGATTTGAAGCTAATCCTTCTACATCGCATTGATTTGAAGCTAAATCACGTGTTTCGCTTGGATACGAAGCTAACCCGTTTGTTTTTCCTGCATTTGAAGCTATATCACTTATATCGCATGTATATGATGCTAAATCATTTATGTCGCTTTGCTTAGAAGCTAAGCCTTCTACTTCGCATCAATTTGAAGCTTAATCATGTGTTTTGCATGGATTTGAAGCTAACTCGTTTGTTTCGCCTGCATTTGATGCTATGTCACTTATATCGCAAGTATTTTAAGCTAAATCATTGGTTTCGCATGGATTTGAAGCTAAGCCTTCTACTTCGCATTGATTTAAAGCGAAATCATGTGTTTCGGTTGGATTTGAACATACATCGTTTGTTTCGCATGCAGTTGAAGCTAAATCATGTATATCACAAGTATTTGAAGCTGAACCTTTCTGATTCGCATGGATTTGAAGCTAAGCCTTCAACTTCGCATTGACTTGAAGCTAAATAATGTGTTTCGCTTGGATTCGAATCTAACTCGTTTGTTTCGCATGCAGTTGAAGCTACATCATGTATATCACAGGTATTTGAAGCTAAACCATTTGTTTCGCATGGATTCGAAGACATGCCTTCTACTTCGCATGGATTTGAAGCTAATTCGTTTGTATCGCCTGCATTTGAAGCTAAATCATGTATATCACAAGTATTTGAAGCTAAGCCATTTGTTCCGCATGGATACGAAGATAAGCCCTATACTTCGCATTGATTTGAAGCTAAATCATGTGTTTCGTCTGGATTTGAAGCTAAGCCTTCTACTTCGCTTTGATTTGAAGCTAAATCATGTGTTTCGTATGGATTTAGAGCTAACACATTTGTTTCGCACGAAGTTGAAGCCAAATCATGTATAACACAAATATTTGAAGTTAAACCATTTCATTCGCATGGATTTGAAGCTAACCCTCCTAGTTCGCATTGATTTGGAGCTTAATCATCTGTTTCGCATGGATTTGAAGCTAACTCGTTTGTCTCGCATGCTGTTGAAGCTAAATCATGTATATCACAAGTATTTGATGCTGACCAATTTGTTTCGCATGGTTTCGAAGATCAGCCTTCTACTTCGCATTGATTTGAAGCTAAATCATGTATTTCGCATGGATTTGAATCTTGCTCATTTGTTTTGCATGCAGTTGAAGCAATGTCATGTATAAAACAAGTATTTGATGCTGACCCATTTGTTTCGCATGCATTGGAAGATCAGCCTTCTACTTCGCATTGATTTGAAGTTAAAGCATGTGTTTCGCATGGATTTGAAGCTAACTAGTTTGTTTCGCATGCAGTTGAAGCTAAATCATGTATATCACAGGTATTTGAAGCTAAACCGTTTGTTTCGCATGGATTCGAAGTTAATCCTTCTACTTCGCATTGATTTGAAGCTAAATCATGTGTTCCGAATGAATTTGAAGCAAAATCATGTGTTTCGGGTGGATTTGATGATAAAACTCGTTTGTGTCGCCTCCATTTGAAGCTAAATCATGTATATCACAGGTATTTGAAACTGAAACATTTGTTTCGCATTGATTCGAAGATAACCCTTCTACTTCGCATTGATTTGAAGCTAACTCGTTTGTTTCGCATGCTGTTGAAGCTAAATCATGTATATCACAAGTATTTGAAGCGAAACCATTTGTTTCGCATGGATTCGAAGGTCAGCCTTCTACTTCGCATTGATTTGAAGCTACATAATGTTTCGCATGTATTTGAAGCTAATTCGTTTGTTTCGCATGCAGTTGAATCTAAATCATGTATATCACAAGTATTTGAAGCTGAACCATTTGCTTCCCGTGAATATTATGCTAAACCATGTGTTTCGACTGAATTTGAAGCTAAATCATGTGTTTCGGATGGATTTGATGATAAAACTCGTTTGTGTCGCCTGCATTTGTTGCTAAATCATGTATATCACAAGTATGTGAAGCGAAACCATTTGTTTCGCACGGATTCGAAGATCATCCTTCTACTTCGTACTGATTTGAAGCTAAATCCTATGTTTCGCATGGATTTGAAGCTAACACGTTTGTATCGCCTGCATTTGAAGCTAAATCATGTATATCACAAGTATTTGAAGCTCAGCCATTTGTTTCGCTTGGATTAGAAGATCAGCCTTCTCCTTCGCATTGATTTGAAGCTAAATCATGTGTTTCGCATGGATTTGAAGCTAAATCATGTGTTTCGCATGGATTTGAGGCTAACTCGTTTGTGTCGCCTGCATTTCAAGCTAAATCATGTATATCACAAGTATTTGAAGCTAAGCCATCTGTTTCGATGTATATCACAAGTATTTGAAGCTAAGCCATTTGTTCCGCATGGATTCGGAGATAAGCCTTCTACTTCGCTTTGATTTGAAGCTAAATCATGTGTTTCGCTTGGATTTGTAGCTAAACCTTCTACATCGTATTGATTTGAAGTAAAATCATGTGTTTCGCATGGATTTGAAACTAATTCGTTTCTTGCGCATGCAGTTGAATCTAAATAACGTGTATCACAAGTATTTGTAGCTAAACCATTTGTTTCGCATGGATTTGAAGCTAAGCCTCGTACTTCGCATTGATATGAACCTAAATCACGTTTTTCTCTTGGATTTGAAGCTAACTCGTTTGTTTCGCATGCAGTTGAAGCTACATCATGTATATCACAGGTATTTGAAGCTAAACCATTTGTTTCGCATGGATTCGAAGACATGCCTTCTACTTAGCATCGATATGAAGCTACATCATGTTTCGCATGGATTTGAAGCTAATTCGTTTGTTTCGCATGCAGTTGAAGCTAAATCATGTATATCACAAATATTTGAAGCTGAACCATTTGCTTCGCATGAATATTATGCTAAACCATGTGTTTCGAATGAATTTGATGCTAAATCATGTGTTTCGGATGGATTTGATGATAAAACTCGTTTGTGTCGCCTGCATTTCAAGCTAAATCATGTATATCACAAGTATTTGTATCGAAACCATTTGTTTCGCATGGATTCGAAGATCAGCCTCCTACTTCGCATTGATTTGAAGCTAAATCATATGTTTCGCATGGATTTGAAGCTAATTCGTTTGTATCGCCTGCATTTGAAGCTAAATCATGTATATCACAAGTATTTGAAGCTAAGCCATTTGTTCCGCATGGATTCGAAGATAAGCCCTATACTTCGCATTGATTTGAAGCTAAATCATGTGTTTCGTCTGGATTTGAAGCTAAGCCTTCTACTTCGCTTTGATTTGAAGCTAAATCATGTGTTTCGCATGGATTTGAAGCTAACTCGTTTGTTCCTCGTGCATTTGAATATATATTACTTATATCGCAAGTATCTGAATTTAAATCATTTGATTCGCATGGATTTGAAGCTAAGCCTTCTACTTCGTATCGATTTGAAGTTAAATGATATGTATCGCATGGATTTTGAAGCTAACTCGTTTGATTCGTCAGCATTTGAAGCTATATCACTTATATCCCAATTGATTGAAGCTAAATCATTTGTTTCGCATAGATTTGAATCTAAACCTTCTACATCGCATTGATTTGAAGCTAAATCATGTGATTCGCTTGGATTTGAAGCTAACTCGTTTGCTTCGGCTGCATTTGAAGCTATGTCACATATATCTCAATTTTTTTGAAGCTAAATCAATTGTTTCGCATGGATTTGAAGCTAAACCTTCTGCACAGGCATTGATTTTAAGCTAAATCGTGTGTTTTGCATGGATTTGATGCTAACTCGTTAGTTTCGACGGCATTTGAAGCTATATCACTTATATCGCATGTATCTGAATCTAAATCATTTGTTTCGCATGGATTTGAAGCTAAGCCTTCTATTTCGTACCGATTTGAAGCTAACTGATATGTATCGCATGGATTTTGAAGCTAACTCGTTTGATTCGTCAGCATTTGAAGCTATATCACTTATATCCCAATTGTTTGAAGCTAAATCATTTGTTTCGCATAGATTTGAATCTAAACCTTCTACATCGCATTTATTTGAAGCTAAATCATGTGATTCGCTTGGATTTGAAGCTTACTCGTTTGCTTCGGCTGCATTTGAAGCTATGTCACATATATCTCAATTTTTTTGAAGCTAAATCAATTGTTTCGCATGGATTTGAAGCTAAACCTTCTGCACAGGCATTGATTTTAGGCTAAATCGTGTGTTTTGCATGGATTTGATGCTAACTCGTTAGTTTCGACGGCATTTGAAGCTATATCACTTATATCGCAAGTATCTGAATCTAAATCATTTGTTTCGCATGGATTTGAAGCTAAGCCTTCTATTTCGTACCGATTTGAAGCTAACTGATATGTATCGCATGGATTTTGAAGCTAACTCGTTTGATTCGTCAGCATTTGAAGCTATATCACTTATAGCCCAATTGTTTGAAGCTAAATCATTTGTTTCGCATGGATTTGAAGCTGAACCTTCTGCACAGGCATTGATTTGAAGCTAAATCATGTGATTCGCTTGGATTTGAAGCCAACTCGTTTGCTTCGGCCGCATTTGAAGCTATATCACTTATATCGCAAGTATCTGAATTTAAATCATTTGATTCGCATGGATTTGAAGCTAAACCTTCTATATCGCATTGATCTTCAGCTAAATCATGTGTTTCGCATGGATTTGAAGCAAACTCGTTTGTTTCGAATGCATTTGAAGCTATATCACTCATATCGCAAGTATCTGATGCTAAATCATTGGTTTCGCATGGATTTGAAGCTAAACCTACTACATCGCGTTGATTTGCTGCTAAATCATGTGTTTCGGATGGATTTCAAGCTAACTCGTTTGTTTCGTCTGCATTTGAAGCTATATCACTTATATCGCAAGTATCTGAAGCTAAATCATTGGTTTCGCATGGATTTGAAGCTAAGCCTTCTACTTCGTATCGATTTAAAGATAAGTGAAATGTATCGCATGAATTTGAAGCTGACGCGTTTGATTCCTCTGCATTTAAAGCTATATCACTCATATCCCAAGGGTTTGAAGCTAAATCATTTGTTTCGCATGGATTTGAAGCTAAACCTACTACATCGAGTTGATTTGCTGCTAAATCATGTGTTTCGGATGGATTTCAAGCTATCTCGTTCGTTTCGCCTGCATTTGAAGCTATATCAATTATATCGCAAGTATCTGATCCTAAATTATTTGTTTCGGACGGCTTTGAATCTAAGCCTTCAACTTCGCATTGAATTGAAGCTAAATCATGTGTTTCGCATGGATTTGAAGCTAACTAGTTTGTTTCGCATGCAGTTGAAGCTAAATCATGTATATCACAGGTATTTGAAGCTAAACCGTTTGTTTCGCATGGATTCGAAGTTAATCCTTCTACTTCGCATTGATTTGAAGCTAAATCATGTGTTTCGAATGAATTTGAAGCAAAATCATGTGTTTCGGGTGGATTTGATGATAAAACTCGTTTGTGTCGCCTCCATTTGAAGCTAAATCATGTATATCACAGGTATTTGAAACTGAAACATTTGTTTCGCATTGATTCGAAGATAACCCTTCTACTTCGCATTGATTTGAAGCTAACTCGTTTGTTTCGCATGCTGTTGAAGCTAAATCATGTATATCACAAGTATTTGAAGCGAAACCATTTGTTTCGCATGGATTCGAAGATCAGCCTTCTACTTCGCATTGATTTGAAGCTACATAATGTTTCGCATGGATTTGAAGCTAATTCGTTTGTTTCGCATGCAGTTGAATCTAAATCATGTATATCACAAGTATTTGAAGCTGAACCATTTGCTTCCCGTGAATATTATGCTAAACCATGTGTTTCGACTGAATTTGAAGCTAAATCATGTGTTTCGGATGGATTTGATGATAAAACTCGTTTGTGTCGCCTGCATTTGTTGCTAAATCATGTATATCACAAGTATGTGAAGCGAAACCATTTGTTTCGCACGGATTCGAAGATCAGCCTTCTACTTCGTACTGATTTGAAGCTAAATCCTATGTTTCGCATGGATTTGAAGCTAACACGTTTGTATCGCCTGCATTTGAAGCTAAATCATGTATATCACAAGTATTTGAAGCTCAGCCATTTGTTTCGCTTGGATTAGAAGATCAGCCTTCTCCTTCGCATTGATTTGAAGCTAAATCATGTGTTTCGCATGGATTTGAAGCTAAATCATGTGTTTCGCATGGATTTGAGGCTAACTCGTTTGTGTCGCCTGCATTTCAAGTTAAATCATGTATATCACAAGTATTTGAAGCTAAGCCATCTGTTTCGATGTATATCACAAGTATTTGAAGCTAAGCCATTTGTTCTGCATGGATTCGGAGATAAGCCTTCTACTTCGCTTTGATTTGAAGCTAAATCATGTGTTTCGCTTGGATTTGTAGCTAAACCTTCTACATCGTATTGATTTGAAGTAAAATCATGTGTTTCGCATGGATTTGAAACTAATTCGTTTCTTGCGCATGCAGTTGAATCTAAATAACGTGTATCACAAGTATTTGTAGCTAAACCATTTGTTTCGCATGGATTTGAAGCTAAGCCTCCTACTTCGCATTGATATGAACCTAAATCACGTTTTTCTCTTGGATTTGAAGCTAACTCGTTTGTTTCGCATGCAGTTGAAGCTACATCATGTATATCACAGGTATTTGCAGCTAAACCATTTGTTTCGCATGGATTCGAAGACATGCCTTCTACTTAGCATCGATATGAAGCTACATCATGTTTCGCATGGATTTGAAGCTAATTCGTTTGTTTCGCATGCAGTTGAAGCTAAATCATGTATATCACAAATATTTGAAGCTGAACCATTTGCTTCGCATGAATATTATGCTAAACCATGTGTTTCGAATGAATTTGATGCTAAATCATGTGTTTCGGATGGATTTGATGATAAAACTCGTTTGTGTCGCCTGCATTTCAAGCTAAATCATGTATATCACAAGTATTTGTATCGAAACCATTTGTTTCGCATGGATTCGAAGATCAGCCTCCTACTTCGCATTGATTTGAAGCTAAATCATATGTTTCGCATGGATTTGAAGCTAATTCGTTTGTATCGCCTGCATTTGAAGCTAAATCATGTATATCACAAGTATTTGAAGCTAAGCCATTTGTTCCGCATGGATTCGAAGATAAGCCCTATACTTCGCATTGATTTGAAGCTAAATCATGTGTTTCGTCTGGATTTGAAGCTAAGCCTTCTACTTCGCTTTGATTTGAAGCTAAATCATGTGTTTCGCATGGATTTGAAGCTAACTCGTTTGTTCCTCGTGCATTTGAATATATATTACTTATATCGCAAGTATCTGAATTTAAATCATTTGATTCGCATGGATTTGAAGCTAAACCTTCTACATCGCATTGATTTGCAGCTAAATCATTTGATTCGCTTGGATTTGAAGCTAACTCGTTTGCTTCGGCTGCATTTGAAGCTATATCACTTATATCTCAATTGTTTGAAGCTAAATCATTTGTTTCGCATGGATTTGAAGCTAAACCTTCTGCACAGGCATTGATTTGAAGCTATATCGTGTGTTTTGCATGGATTTGATGCTAACTCGTTAGTTTCGACGGCATTTGAAGCTACATCATGTATATCACAGGTATTTGCAGCTAAACCATTTGTTTCGCATGGATTCGAAGACATGCCTTCTACTTAGCATCGATATGAAGCTACATCATGTTTCGCATGGATTTGAAGCTAATTCGTTTGTTTCGCATGCAGTTGAAGCTAAGTCATGTATATCACAAATATTTGAAGCTGAACCATTTGCTTCGCATGAATATTATGCTAAACCATGTGTTTCGAATGAATTTGATGCTAAATCATGTGTTTCGGATGGATTTGATGATAAAACTCGTTTGTGTCGCCTGCATTTCAAGCTAAATCATGTATATCACAAGTATTTGTATCGAAACCATTTGTTTCGCATGGATTCGAAGATCAGCCTCCTACTTCGCATTGATTTGAAGCTAAATCATGTGATTCGCTTGGATTTGAAGCTAACTCGTTTGCTTCGGCTGCATTTGAAGCTATGTCACATATATCTCAATTTTTTTGAAGCTAAATCAATTGTTTCGCATGGATTTGAAGCTAAACCTTCTGCACAGGCATTGATTTTAAGCTAAATCGTGTGTTTTGCATGGATTTGATGCTAACTCGTTAGTTTCGACGGCATTTGAAGCTATATCACTTATATCGCAAGTATCTGAATCTAAATCATTTGTTTCGCATGGATTTGAAGCTAAGCCTTCTATTTCGTACCGATTTGAAGCTAACTGATATGTATCGCATGGATTTTGAAGCTAACTCGTTTGATTCGTCAGCATTTGAAGCTATATCACTTATATCCCAATTGTTTGAAGCTAAATCATTTGTTTCGCATAGATTTGAATCTAAACCTTCTACATCGCATTTATTTGAAGCTAAATCATGTGATTCGCTTGGATTTGAAGCTTACTCGTTTGCTTCGGTTGCATTTGAAGCTATGTCACATATATCTCAATTTTTTTGAAGCTAAATCAATTGTTTCGCATGGATTTGAAGCTAAACCTTCTGCACAGGCATTGATTTTAAGCTAAATCGTGTGTTTTGCATGGATTTGATGCTAACTCGTTAGTTTCGACGGCATTTGAAGCTATATCACTTATATCGCAAGTATCTGAATCTAAATCATTTGTTTCGCATGGATTTGAAGCTAAGCCTTCTATTTCGTACCGATTTGAAGCTAACTGATATGTATCGCATGGATTTTGAAGCTAACTCGTTTGATTCGTCAGCATTTGAAGCTATATCACTTATAGCCCAATTGTTTGAAGCTAAATCATTTGTTTCGCATGGATTTGAAGCTAAACCTCCTGCACAGGCATTGATTTGAAGCTAAATCATGTGATTCGCTTGGATTTGAAGCCAACTCGTTTGCTTCGGCCGCATTTGAAGCTATATCACTTATATCGCAAGTATCTGAATTTAAATCATTTGATTCGCATGGATTTGAAGCTAAACCTTCTATATCGCATTGATCTTCAGCTAAATCATGTGTTTCGCATGGATTTGAAGCAAACTCGTTTGTTTCGAATGCATTTGAAGCTATATCACTCATATCGCAAGTATCTGATGCTAAATCATTGGTTTCGCATGGATTTGAAGCTAAACCTACTACATCGCGTTGATTTGCTGCTAAATCATGTGTTTCGGATGGATTTCAAGCTAACTCGTTTGTTTCGTCTGCATTTGAAGCTATATCACTTATATCGCAAGTATCTGAAGCTAAATCATTGGTTTCGCATGGATTTGAAGCTAAGCCTTCTACTTCGTATCGATTTAAAGATAAGTGAAATGTATCGCATGAATTTGAAGCTGACGCGTTTGATTCCTCTGCATTTAAAGCTATATCACTTATATCCCAAGGGTTTGAAGCTAAATCATTTGTTTCGCATGGATTTGAAGCTAAACCTACTACATCGAGTTGATTTGCTGCTAAATCATGTGTTTCGGATGGATTTCAAGCTATCTCGTTCGTTTCGCCTGCATTTGAAGCTATATCAATTATATCGCAAGTATCTGATCCTAAATTATTTGTTTCGGACGGCTTTGAATCTAAGCCTTCAACTTCGCATTGAATTGAAGCTAAATCATGTGTTTCGCATGGATTTGAAGCTAACTCGTTAGTTTCGCCTGAATTTGAAACTAGATCATGTTTATCGCAAGTATCAAAAAGTAAGCCATTTGTTTCGTTAGAATATGTAGCTAAACCATGTGTTTCGCATGAATTTCAAGCTAAATCATGTGTTTCGCATGGATTTAATGCTAACTCGTTTGTTTCGCCTGCATTTGAAGCTATATCACTTATATCGCAAGTATCTGAAGCTAAATCATTTGTGTCGCATGGATTTGAAGCTAAACCTTCTACATCGCATTTATTTGGAGCTAAATCGTGTGATTCTCTTGGATATGAAGCTAACTCGTTTGTTTCGTCTGCATTTGAAGCTATATCACTTATATCGCAAGTATCTGAAGCTAAATCATTGGTTTCGCATGGATTTGAAGCTAAGCCTTCTACTTCGTTTCGATTTAAAGCTAAATGAAATGTATCACATGGATTTGTAGCTAACTCGTTTGATTCGTCAGCATTTGAAGCTATATCACTTATATCCCAATTGTTTGAAGCTAAATCATTTGTTTCGCATAGATTTAAATCTAAACCTTCTACATCGCATTGATTTGAAGCTAAATCATGTGATTCGCTTGGATTTGAAGCTAACTCGTTTGCTTCGGCTGCATTTGAAGCTATGTCACTTATATCTCAATTGTTTGAAGCTAAATCATTTGTCTCGCATGGATTTGAAGCTAAACCTTCTGCACAGGCATTGATTTTAAGCTAAATCGTGTGTTTTGCATGGATTTGATGCTATCTCGTTAGTTTCGACGGCATTTGAAGCTATATCACTTATATCGCAAGTATCTGAATCTAAATCATTTGTTTCGCATGGATTTGAAGCTAAGCCATCTATTTCGTACCGATTTGAAGCTAACTGATATGTATCGCATGGATTTTGAAGCTAACTCGTTTGATTCGTCAGCATTTGAAGCTATATCACTTATATCCCAATTGTTTGAAGCTAAATCATTTGTTTCGCATAGATTTGAATCTAAACCTTCTACATCGCATTTATTTGAAGCTAAATCATGTGATTCGCTTGGATTTGAAGCTAACTCGTTTGCTTCGGCTGCATTTGAAGCTATGTCACATATATCTCAATTTTTTTGAAGCTAAATCAATTGTTTCGCATGGATTTGAAGCTAAACCTTCTGCACAGGCATTGATTTTAAGCTAAATCGTGTGTTTTGCATGGATTTGATGCTAACTCGTTAGTTTCGACGGCATTTGAAGCTATATCACTTATATCGCAAGTATCTGAATCTAAATCATTTGTTTCGCATGGATTTGAAGCTAAGCCTTCTATTTCGTACCGATTTGAAGCTAACTGATATGTATCGCATGGATTTTGAAGCTAACTCGTTTGATTCGTCAGCATTTGAAGCTATATCACTTATAGCCCAATTGTTTGAAGCTAAATCATTTGTTTCGCATGGATTTGAAGCTAAACCTTCTGCACAGGCATTGATTTGAAGCTAAATCATGTGACTCGCTTGGATTTGAAGCCAACTCGTTTGCTTCGGCCGCATTTGAAGCTATATCACTTATATCGCAAGTATCTGAACCTGAATCATTTGTTTCGCATGGATTTGTAGCTAAGCCTTCAACTTCGCATTGAATTGAAGCTAAATCATGTGTTTCGCATGGATTTGAAGCTAACTCGTTAGTTTCGCCTGAATTTGAAACTAGATCATGTTTATCACAAGTATCAAAAAGTAAGCCATTTGTTTCGTTAGAATATGTAGCTAAACCATGTGTTTCGCATGAATTTTAAGCTAAATCATGTGTTTCGCATGGATTTAATGCTAACTCGTTTGTTTCGCCTGGATTTGAAGCTAAATCGTGTATATCGCAAGTATTTGGTGCTAAACCATTTGTTTCGCATGGATTCGAAGATAAGCCTCCTACTTCGCATTGATTTGCAGCTAAATCATTTGTTTCGCATGGATTTGAAGCTAAACCTTCTACATCGCATTGATTTGCAGCTAAATCATGTGATTCGCTCGGATTTGAAGCTAACTCGTTTGCTTCGGCTGCATTTGAAGCTATATCACTTATATCTCAATTGTTTGAAGCTAAATCATTTGTTTCGCATGGATTTGAAGCTAAACCTTCTGCACAGGCATTGATTTGCAGCTAAATCATGCGTTTTGCATGGATTTGATGCTAACTCGTTTGTTTCGCCTGCATTTGAAGCTATATCACTTATATCGCAAGTATCTGAAGCTAAATCAGTTGTGTCGCATGGATTTGAAGCTAAACCTTCTACATCGCATTGATTTAAAGCTTAATCATGTGTTTTGCATGGATTTGATGCTATCTCGCCTGTTTCCCCTGCATTTGAAGATATATCAGATATATCGCAAGTATCTGTTGCTAAATCATTTATTTCGCACGGATTTGAATCTAAATCATCTACATAACATGGAGTTGCAGCTAAATCATGTGTTTCGCATGGAGTTGAAGCTAACCCGTTAGTTTCGCCTGCATTTGAAGCTATATCACTTATATCGCAAGTATCTGAATCTAAATCATTTGTTTCGCATCAATTTGAAGCTAAGCCTTCTACTTCGTATAGATTTGAAGTTAAATGACATGTATCGCATGGATTTTGAAGATAACTCGTTTGATTCGTCTGCATTTGAAGCTAGTATTTCAATCGAAATCACTTGTTTCGCACGGTTTTGGAAATAAACACGTGTTTCGCATGGATTTGTAGCTAAATCGTTAGTATCGCCTGCATTTGAAGCTATATCACTTATATCGCAACTATCTGAACCTAAATCATGTGTTTCGCATGGATTTGATGCTAACTCGTTTGTTTCGCCTGCATTTGTAGCTATAGCACTTATATCGCAATTATCTGAATCTAAATCATTTGTTTCGCATGGATTTGATGCTAACTCATTTCTTTCGCCTGCATTTGAAGCTATATCACATACATCGCAAGTATCTGAAGCTAAATCATTTGTTCCGCATGGATTTCTAGCTAAGCCTTTCACTTCGCATTGATTTGAAGCTAAATGATGTGTTTCGTATGGATTTGAAGCTAAACCTTCTACATCGCATTGATTTGAAGCTAACCTTCTACATTCTATTGATTTGAAGCTAAACCTTCTACCTCTTATTGTTTTGAAGCTAAACCTTCTACATCGCATTGATTTGCTGCTAAATCAAGTGTTTCGCATGGATTTGAAGCTAACTCGTTCGTTTCGCCTGCAGTTGAATCTACATCACATATATCGCTAGTATTTGAAGCTAAATCATGTGTATCGCGTGGATTTTGAAGCTAACTAGATTGATTAGTCTTCATTTGAAGCTATATCACTTACACCCCAAGTGTTTGAAGCTATATCATTTGTTTCGTATGGATTTGAAGCTAAACCTACTACATCGCATTTATTTGAAGCTAAATCTTGTGTATGGCATGGATTTGAAGCTAAACCTTCTACATCGAATTGATTCGAAGCTAAATCATGTGTATCGCATGGATTTGAAGCTACCTCGTTTGTTTCGCATGCAGTTGTAGCTAAATAATGTATATCACAAGTATTTGTAGCTAAACCATTTGTTTTGCATGGATTTGAAGTTAAGCCTTCTACTTCGCATTCATTTGAAGCTAAATCATTTGTTTCGCATGGATTTGAATCTAAGCCTTGTCCTCCTAATTGATTTGAAGCTAAATCATGTGTTTCGTATGGATTTGAAGCTAAACCTTCTACAGCGCATTGTTTTGAATCTAAACCTTCTATATTCTATTGATTTGAAGCTAAACCTACTATATTCTATTGATTTGAAGCTAAACCTTCTACCTCTTATTGATTTGAAGCTAAACCTTCTACATCGCATTGATATGAATCTAAATCATGTGTATCGCATGGATTTGAAGCTAACTCGTTTGTTTCGCATGCAGTTGTAGCTAAATAATGTATGTCACAAGTATTTGTAGCTAAACCATTTGTTTTGCATAGATTTGTAGCTAAGCCTTCTACTTCGCATTCATTTGAAGCTAAATCATTTGCTTTGCATGGATTTGAATCTAAGCCTTGTCCTTCGAATTGATTTGAAGCTAAATCATGTGTTTCGTATGGATTTGAAGCTAAACCTTCTACATCGCATTGATTTGAAGTTAAACCTTCTAAATTCTATTGATTTGAAGCTAAACCTTCTACCTCTTATTGATTTGAAGCTAAACCTTCTACATCGCATTGATTTGAAGATAAATCGTGTGTTTCGCATAGATTTGAAGCTAACTCGTTAGTTTCGCATGCAGTTGTAGCTAAATAATGTATATCACGAGTATTTGTAGCTAAACCATTTGTTTCGCATGGATTTGAAGCTCCCCCTTCTACTTCGCATTGATTTGAAGCTAAATCATTTGTTTCGCATGGAATTGAAGCTACCTCGTTTGTTCCTCCTGCTTTTGAAGCTATATCACTTATATCGCATGGATTTGTAGCTGAATCTACCACATCGCATTGATTTGAAGATAAATCATTTGTTTCGCGTGGAATTGAAGCTACCTCGTTTGTTCCTCCAGCTTTTGAAGCTCTATCACTTATATCGCAAGTATTTGAAGCTAAATCATATGTGTGGTATGGATTTGAAGCAGAACCTTCTACATCGCATTGATTTGAAGCTAAATCTTGTGTATCGCATGGATTTGAAGCTAAACCTTCTACATCGCATTGATTTGAAGCTAAATCATTTGTTTCGCATGGATTTGAATCTAAGCCTTGTCCTTCGAATTGATTTGAAGCTAAATCGTGTGTTTCGTATGGATTTGAAGCTTAACCTTCTACATCGCATTGATTTGCAGCTAAATCAAGTGTTTCGCATGGATTTGAAGCTAACTCGTTCGTTTCGCCTGCAGTTGAATCTACATCACATATATCGCTAGTATTTGAAGCTAAATCATGTATATCGCGTGGATTTTGAAGCTAACTAGATTGATTAGTCTTCATTTGAAGCTATATCACTTACACCCCAAGTGTTTGAAGCTATATCATTTATTTCGTATGGATTTGAAGCTAAACCTACAACATCGCATTGATTTGAAGCTAAATCTTGTGTATGGCATGGATTTGAAGCTAAACCTTCTACATCGAATTGATTCGAAGCTAAATCATGTGTATCGCATGGATTTGAAGCTAACTCGTTAGTTTCGCATGCAGTTGTAGCTAAATAATATATATCACAAGTATTTGTAGCTAAACCATTTGTTTCGCATGGATTTGAAGCTCCCCCTTCTACTTCGCATTGATTTGAAGCTAAATCATTTGTTTCGCATGGAATTGAAGCTACCTCGTTTGTTCCTCCTGCTTTTGAAGCTATATCACTTATATCGCATGGATTTGAAGCAGAACCTACCACATCGCATTGATTTGAAGCTAAATCATTTGTTTCGCGTGGAATTGAAGCTTCCTCGTTTGTTCCTCCAGCTTTTGAAGCTCTATCACTTATATCGCAAGTATTTGAAGCTAAATCATATGTGTGGTATGGATTTGAAGCAGAACCTTCTACATCGCATTGATTTGAAGCTAAATCTTGTGTATCGCATGGATTTGAAGCTAAACCTTCTACATCGCATTGATTTGTAGCTAAATCATTTGTTTCGCATGGATTTGAATCTAAGCCTTGTCCTTCGAATTGATTTGAAGCTAAATCGTGTGTTTCGTATGGATTTGAAGCTTAACCTTCTACATCGCATTGATTTGCAGCTAAATCAAGTGTTTCGCATGGATTTGAAGCTAACTCGTTCGTTTCGCCTGCAGTTGAATCTACATCACATATATCGCTAGTATTTGAAGCTAAATCATGTATATCGCGAGGATTTTGAAGCTAACTAGATTGATTAGTCTTCATTTGAAGCTATATCACTTACACCCCAAGTGTTTGAAGCTATATCATTTGTTTCGTATGGATTTGAAGCTAAACCTACTACATCGCATTTATTTGAAGCTAAATCTTGTGTATGGCATGGATTTGAAGCTAAACCTTCTACATCGAATTGATTCGAAGCTAAATCATGTGTATCGCATGGATTTGAAGCTAACTCGTTTGTTTCGCATGCAGTTGTAGCTAAATAATGTATATTACAAGTATTTGTAGCTAAACCATTTGTTTTGCATGGATTTGAAGCTAAGCCTTCTACTTCGCATTCATTTGAAGCTAAATCATTTGTTTTGCATGGATTTGAATCTAAGCCTTGTCCTTCGAATTGATTTGAAGCTAAATCATGTGTTTCGTATGGATTTGAAGCTAAACCTCCTACATCGCATTGATTTGAAGTTAAACCTTCTACATTCTATTGATTTGAAGCTAAACCTTCTACCTGTTATTGTTTTGAAGCTGAACCTTCTATATCGCATTTATTTGCAGCTAAATCATGCGTTTCGCATGGTTTTGAAGCTAACTCGATCGTTTCGCCACCATTTGAACCTATATCACTTATATCGCAAGTATTTGAAGCTAAATCATATGTGCCGCATGGATTTGAAGCTGAACCTTCTACATCACATTGATTTGCAGCTAAATCATTTGTTTCGCATGGATGTGAATCTAAGCCTTGGCCTTCGAATTGATTTGAAGCTAAATCATATGTTTCGTATGGATTTGAAGCTAAACCTTCTACATCGCATTGATTTGAAGCTAAATCATGTGTCTCGCATGGAATTGAAGCTACCTCGTTTGTTCCTACAGCTTTTGAAACTATATCACTTATATCGCAAGTATTTGAAGCTAAATCATGTGTATCGCATGGATTTGAAGCTAACTCGTTTGTTTCGCATGCAGTTGTAGCTAAATAATGTATATCACAAGTATTTGTAGCTAAACCATTTGTTTCGCATGAATTTGAAGCTAAGCCTTCTACTTCGCATTGATTTGAAGCTAAATCATTTGTTTCGCATGGAATTGAAGCTACCTCGTTTGTTCCTCCAGCTTTTGAAGCTGTATCACTTTTATCGCAAGTATTTGAAGCTAAATCATATGTGTCGTATGGATTTGAAGCAGAACCTTCTTCATCGCATTGATTTGCAGCTAAATCATGTGTTTCGCATGGATTTGAAGCTAACTCGTTCGTTGCGCATGCAGTTAAATCTAAATAACGTATATCACAAGTATTTGAAGCTAAACCATTTGATTCGCACGGATTTGAAGCTAAGCCTTCTACTTCGCATTAATTGGAAGTTAAATCACGTATGTTGCACGGATTTGAAGCTAAACCTTCTACATCGCATTGATTTGAAGCTAAATCGTGTGTTTTGCATGGATTTGAAGCTAACTCGTTTGTTTCGCATGCAGTTGTTGCTAAATAATGTATATCACAGGTATTTGTAGCTAATCCATTTGTTTTGCATGGATTTGAAGCTAAGCCTTCTACTTCGCATTCATTTGAAGCTAAATCATTTGTTTCGCATGGATTTGAATCTAAGCCTTCTACTTCGCATTGATTTGAAGCTAAATCGTTTGTTTCGCATGGAATTGAAGCTACCTCGTTTGTTCCTCTAGCTTTTGAAGCTGTATCACTTATATCGCAAGTATTTGAAGCTAAATCATATGTGTCGTATGGATTTGAAGCAGAACCTTCTACATCGCATTGATTTGAAGCTAAATCTAGTGTATCGCATGGATTTGAAGCTAAACCTTCTACGTCGCAATGATTTGCAGCTAAATCATTTGTTTCGCATGGATTTGAATCTAAGCCTTGTCCTTCGAATTGATTTGAAGCTAAATCATGTGTTTCGTATGGATTTGAAGCTAAACCTTCTACATCGCATTGATTTGAAGCTAAACCTTCTACATTCTATTGATTTGAAGAAAACCTTCTACCTGTTATTGTTTTGAAGCTGAACCTTCTATATCGCATTGATTTGCCGCTAAATCATGTGTTTCGCATGGTGTTGAAGCTAACTCGTTCGTTTCGCCTGCAGTTAAATCTACATCACATATATCGCTAGTATTTGAAGCTAAATCACGTGTATCGCGTGGATTTTGAAGCTAACTCGTTTGATTAGTCTTCATTTGAAGCTATATCACTTACACCCCAAGTGTTTGAATCTATATCATTTGTTTCGCATGGATTTGAAGCTAATCCTTCTTCATCGCATTGATTTGCAGCTAAATCATGTGTTTCGCATGGATTTGAAGCTAACTCGTCCGTTTCGCCTGTATTTGAAGCTAGATCACTTATATCGCAAGTATTTGAAGCTAAATCATGTGTTTCGTTTGGATTTGAAGCTAAACCTTCAACATCGCATTGACTTGCAGCTAAATCTAGTGTATCGCACGGATATGAATCTAAACCTTATACATCGCATTGATTTGCAGCTAAATCATGTGTTTCGCGTGGATTTGAAGCTAACTCGTTCGTTTCGCCACCATTTGAACCTATATCACTTATATCGCAAGTATTTGAAGCTAAATCATATGTGCCGCATGGATTTGAAGCTGAACCTTCTACATCACATTGATTTGCAGCTAAATCATTTGTTTCGCATGGATGTGAATCTAAGCCTTGGCCTTCGAATTGATTTGAAGCTAAATCATATGTTTCGTATGGATTTGAAGCTAAACCTTCTACATCGCATTGATTTGAAGCTAAATCATGTGTCTCGCATGGAATTGAAGCTACCTCGTTTGTTCCTACAGCTTTTGAAACTATATCACTTATATCGCAAGTATTTGAAGCTAAATCATGTGTATCGCATGGATTTGAAGCTAACTCGTTTGTTTCGCATGCAGTTGTAGCTAAATAATGTATATCACAAGTATTTGTAGCTAAACCATTTGTTTCGCATGAATTTGAAGCTAAGCCTTCTACTTCGCATTGATTTGAAGCTAAATCATTTGTTTCGCATGGAATTGAAGCTACCTCGTTTGTTCCTCCAGCTTTTGAAGCTGTATCACTTTTATCGCAAGTATTTGAAGCTAAATCATATGTGTCGTATGGATTTGAAGCAGAACCTTCTTCATCGCATTGATTTGCAGCTAAATCATGTGTTTCGCATGGATTTGAAGCTAACTCGTTCGTTGCGCATGCAGTTAAATCTAAATAACGTATATCACAAGTATTTGAAGCTAAACCATTTGATTCGCACGGATTTGAAGCTAAGCCTTCTACTTCGCATTAATTGGAAGTTAAATCACGTATGTTGCACGGATTTGAAGCTAAACCTTCTACATCGCATTGATTTGAAGCTAAATCGTGTGTTTTGCATGGATTTGAAGCTAACTCGTTTGTTTCGCATGCAGTTGCTGCTAAATAATGTATATCACAGGTATTTGTAGCTAATCCATTTGTTTTGCATGGATTTGAAGCTAAGCCTTCTACTTCGCATTCATTTGAAGCTAAATCATTTGTTTCGCATGGATTTGAATCTAAGCCTTCTACTTCGCATTGATTTGAAGCTAAATCGTTTGTTTCGCATGGAATTGAAGCTACCTCGTTTGTTCCTCTAGCTTTTGAAGCTTTATCACTTATATCGCAAGTATTTGAAGCTAAATCATATGTGTCGTATGGATTTGAAGCAGAACCTTCTACATCGCATTGATTTGAAGCTAAATCTAGTGTATCGCATGGATTGAAGCCAAACCTTCTACGTCGCAATGATTTGCAGCTAAATCATTTGTTTCGCATGGATTTGAATCTAAGCCTTGTCCTTCGAATTGATTTGAAGCTAAATCATGTGTTTCGTATGGATTTGAAGCTAAACCTTCTACATCGCATTGATTTGAAGCTAAACCTTCTACATTCTATTGATTTGAAGAAAACCTTCTACCTGTTATTGTTTTGAAGCTGAACCTTCTATATCGCATTGATTTGCCGCTAAATCATGTGTTTCGCATGGTGTTGAAGCTAACTCGTTCGTTTCGCCTGCAGTTAAAAT
>NW_027477840.1:0-53987 GCF_051020955.1 Megalopta genalis | reverse complement strand
TTGCAAAACAAACGAGTTATCTTCAAATCAATGCGAAGTAGAAGGCTTAGCTTCAAATCCATGCGAATCAAGTGGTTCAGCTTCAAATACTTGTGATATACATGCTTTAGCTTCTACTGTATGCGAAGCGAACGAGTTAGCCTCAAATCCATGCGAAACGCATGATTTAGTTTCAAATCAATGCAAAGTAGAAGGTTTAGTTCCAAATCAATGCGAAATAAATGTTTTAGCTTCAAATCCTTATGATATACATGATTTAGCATCAACTCCAAACGAAACAAACGAGTTAGCTTAAAATCCTTGCGAATCACATGATTTAGCTTCAAATCAATGCGAAGTAGAAGGCTTATCTTCGAATCCTTGCGAAACAAATGGTTTATCTTCAGATAATTGAAATATAAGTGATATAGCTTCAAATCCAAGCGAAACACATGAGTTATCTTCAAATTCATTCGAATCACATGAGTTAGCTTCAAATCAATGCAAAGTAGGAGGCTTATCTTCGAATCCATGCGAAACAAATGGTTTAGCTTCAAATACTTGTGATATACATGAGTTTGCTTCAAATGCAGGCGAAACAATCGAGTTAACTACAAATCAATGCGAAACGCATGATTTAGTTTCAAATCAATGCGAAGTAGAAGGTTCAGCTTCAAATCCATGCGAATCAAATGGTTTGGCTTCAAATACTTGTGATATACATGATTTAGCTTCAACTGCATGCGAATCAAACTAATTAGCTTCAAATCAATGCGAAACACATGATTTAGCTTCAAATCAATGCGAAACACATGATTTAGCTTCAAATCAATGCGAAACACATTATTTAGCTTAAAATTATTGCGAAGTAGAAGGCTTATCTTCGAATCCATGCCAATCAAACGGTCTAGCTTCAAATATTTGTGATATTCAAGATTTAGCTTCAACTGCATGTGAAACAAACGAGTTAGCTACAAATCCAAGCGAAATACATGATTTAGATCCAAATCAATGCGGTGTAGAAGGCCTACTTTCGAATCGAAGCGCAACAAATGATTTAGCTCCAAATACTTGTGATATACATAACTTAGCTTCAACTGCATGCGAAACAAACGAGTTAGCTTCAAATCCAAGCGAAACACATGATTTATCTGCAAATCAATGCGAAGTAGAAGTCTTAGCATCGAGTCCATGCCATTCAAAAGATTTAGCTTCAAATACTTGTGATAGAAAAGAGTTAGCTCCAACTGCATGCGAAACAAACTAGTTAGTTTCAGATCAATGCGAAACACATGATTTAGCTTCAAATCAATGCAAAACACATGTTTTAGATTAAAATCAATGCGAAGTAGGAGGCTTATCTTCGAATCCATGCGAAAAAATGGTTTAGGTTCAAATACTTGTGATATACATGATTTTGCTTCAACTGCATGCGAAACAATCGTGTTAGCTTCAAATACAAGCGAAATACATGATTTATCTTCAAATCAATGCGAAGTAGAAGGCTTCGCTTCAAATCCATGCGAAACAAATGGTTTAGCATCAAATACTTGTGATATACATGATTTAGCTTCAAATGCAGACGAAACAAACGAGTTAGCTTCAAATCCTTGCGAATCACATGATTTAGCTTCAAATCAATGCGAAGTAGAAGGATTAGCTTCAAATCCATGCGAAACAAATGGATCAGTTTCAAATACTTGTGATATATATGATTTAGCTTCAACGGTATGCGAAACAAACGAGTTAGCTTCATATTCATGCGAGACACATGATTTAGCTTCAAATTCATGCGAAACAATCTATTAAGCTTAATATTCATGCGAAACACAAGATCTAGCATCGAATTCATGCGAAATACATGAATTAGCTTTAAATTCACGCGATACACATTATTTAGCATCAAATCTATGCGAAATACATGATTTTGCTTCAAATGCATACGAAACACATGTGTTTGCTTCAAATTCAAGCGAGACACAAGATTTAACTTCAAATTCGTGCGAAACACGTGATTTAGCTTAGAATTCATTCGCAACACAATATTTAGCTCCAATTCTATGCGAAGTACATGATTTAGCTTCAAATGCATACGAAACATACGAGTTAGCTTCAAATCCAAGCGAAACACATGATTCTGCTTCAAATCAATGCGAAGTAGATGGCTTAGCTTCAAATCCATGCGAAACAAATGGTTCAGCTTCAAATACTTGTGATATACATGAATTAGCTTCAACTGCATGCGAAACAAACGGGTTAGCTTTTAATCCATGCGAAACACATGGTTTAGTTTCAAATCATTACGAAGTAGATTTCTTGTCTTCGAATCCATGCGAAAGAAATGGTTTAGCCTCAAATACTTGTGATATACATGATTTAGCTTCAACTACATGTGAAACACACGAGTTAGCTTCAAATCCATGCAAAACACATGATTTAGCTTCAAATCAATGCGAAGTAGAAGGCTTATCTTCGAATCCATGCGAAAGAAATGGTTTAGCTTCAAATACTTGTGATATACATGATTTAGCTTCAACTACATGCGAAACACACGAGTTAGCATCAAATCCATGCAAAACACATGATTTAGCTTCAAATCAATGCGAAGTAGAAGGCTTAGCTTCAAATCCTTGCGAAACAAATGGTTTAGCTACAAATACTTATCATATACATGATTTAGCTTCAACTGCATGCGAAACACACGACTTAGCTTCAAATCGAAGCGAAACACATGATTTATCTTCAAATCAATGCGAAGTAGCAGGCTTAGCTTCAAATCCATGACAATCAAACGGTTTAGCTTCAAATACTTGTGATATACAAGAATTAGCTTCAACTGCATGTGAAACAGACGTGTTTGCTTCAAATTCAAGCGAAACACATGATTCAGCTTCGTATCAATGCGAAGTAGAAGGCTCAGCTTCAAATCCATGTCAATCAAACGGTTTAGCTTCAAATACTTGTGATATACAAGACTTAGCTTCCACTGCAAGCGAAACAAACTAGTTAGCTTCAAATCAATGCGAAACACATGATTTAGCTTCAAATCAATGCGAAACACATGATTTAGCTTAAAATTATTGCGAAGTAGTAGGCTTATCTTCGGATCCATGCGAATCTAATGGTTTATGTTCAAATACTTGTGATATACATGATTTAGCTTCAACTGCATGCGAAGCGAACGAGTTAGCTCCAAATCCATGCAAAACACATCAATTAACTTCAAATCAATGCGAAGTAGAAGGCTTAGCTTCAAATCCGTGCGAATCAAATGGTTTGGCTTCAATTACTTGTGATATACATGATTTAGCTTCAACTGCATGCGAAACAAACGAGATAGTTTCAAATCAATTCGAAGTAGAAGGTTTAGCTTCAAATCCATGCGGAACGCATGATTTTGTTTCAAATCAATGCGAAGTAGAAGGCTTAGCTTCAAATCCATGCCAATCAAACTGTTTGGCATCAAATACTTGTGATATACGAGATTTAGCTCCAACTGCATGCGAAACAATCTAGTTAGCTTCGAATCAATGCGAAACACATGATTTAGCTTCAAATGAATGCGAAGTAGAAGGCTTAGCTTCAAATCTGTGCGAATCAAATGGTTTAGATTCAAATACTTGTGATATACATGATTTAGCTTCAATTGCATGCGAAACAAACGAGTTAGCTTCAAATCCAAGGGAAACACATGATTCAACTTCAAATCAATGCAAAGTAGAAGGCTTAGCTTCAAATCAATGCGAGACGAATGGTTTATCATCAGATAATTGCGATATAAGTTATATAGATTCAAATGAGAGCGAAACAATCGAGTTAGCTTGAAATCAATGCGAGGAAGAGGGCTTATCTTCATATCCTTGCGAAACAATGCTTTGGCTTCAAATACTTGTGATATACATGATTTTGCTTCAACTGCATGCGAAACAAACGAAGTAGTTACAAATCCATGAGAAACACATGATTTAGCTTCAAATCAATGCGAAGTAGAAGGCTGATTTTCGAATCCATGTGAAACAAGTGGTTTAGGTACATATACTTTTGATATACATGATATAGCTTCAACTGCATGCGAAACAAACGAGTTATCTTCAAATACAAGTGAAACACATGATTTATCTTCAAATCAATGCGAAGTAGAAGGCGTAGCTTCAAATCCATGCGAATCAAATGGTTTAGCTTCAAATACTTGTGATATACATGATTTAGCTTAAACTGCTTGCGAAACAAACGAGTTAGCTTCAAATCAATGCGAAGTAGAAGGCTTAGCTTCAAATCCGTGCGAATCAAATGGTTTAGCTTCAAATGCTAGTGATATACATGATTTAGCTTCAACTGCATGCGAAGCGAACGAGTTAGCTTCAAATCCATGCAAAACACATTAATTAACTTCAAATCAATGCGAAGTAGAAGCCTTAGCTTCAAATCCGTGCGAATCAAATGGTTTGGCTTCAATTACTTGTGATATACATGATTTAGCTTCAACTGCATGCGAAACAAACGAGTTAGCTTCAAATCCAAGGGAAACACATGATTTTGTTTCAAATCAATGCGATGTAGAAGGCTTAGCTTCAAATCCATTCGAACAAATGGTTTAGCTTCAAATACTTCTGATATACATAATTTAGCTCAAACTGCTTGCAAAACAAACGAGTTATCTTCAAATCAATGCGAAGTAGAAGGCTTAGCTTCAAATCCATGCGAATCAAGTGGTTCAGCTTCAAATACTTGTGATATACATGCTTTAGCTTCTACTGTATGCGAAGCGAACGAGTTAGCTTCAAATCCATGCGAAACGCATGATTTAGTTTCAAATCAATGCGAAGTAGAAGGTTTAGCTCCAAATCAATGCGAAATCAATGTTTTAGCTTCAAATCCTTGTGATATACATGATTTAGCATCAACTCCAAACGAAACAAACGAGTTAGCTTAAAATCCTTGCGAATCACATGATTTAGCTTCAAATCAATGCGAAGTAGAAGGCTTATCTTCGAATCCATGCGAAACAAATGGTTTATCTTCAGATAATTGAAATATAAGTGATATAGCTTCAAATCCAAGCGAAACTCATGAGTTATTTTCAAATTCATTCGAATCACATGAGTTAGCTTCAAATCAATGCAAAGTAGGAGGCTTATCTTCGAATCCATGCGAAACAAATGGTTTAGCTTCAAATACTTGTGATATACATGAGTTTGCTTCAAATGCAGGCGAAACAATCGAGTTAACTACAAATCAATGCGAAACGCATGATTTAGTTTCAAATCAATGCGAAGTAGAAGGTTCAGCTTCAAATCCATGCGAATCAAATGGTTTGGCTTCAAATACTTGTGATATACATGATTTAGCTTCAACTGCATGCGAATCAAACTAATTAGCTTCAAATCAATGCGAAACACATGATTTAGCTTCAAATCAATGCGAAACACATGATTTAGCTTCAAATCAATGCGAAACACATGATTTAGCTTAAAATTATTGCGAAGTAGAAGGCTTATCTTCGAATCCATGCCAATCAAACGGTCTAGTTTCAAATATTTGTGATATTCAAGATTTAGCTTCAACCGCATGTGAAACAAACGAGTTAGCTACAAATCCAAGCGAAATACATGATTTAGATCCAAATCAATGCGGTGTAGAAGGCCTACTTTCAAATCGAAGCGAAACAAATGGTTTAGCTCCAAATACTTGTGATATACATAACTTAGCTTCAACTGCATGCGAAACAAACGAGTTAGCTTCAAATCCAAGCGAAACACATGATTTATCTGCAAATCAATGCGAAGTAGAAGGCTTAGCATCGAGTCCATGCCATTCAAAAGATTTAGCTTCAAATACTTGTGATAGAAAAGAGTTAGCTCCAACTGCATGCGAAACAAACTAGTTAGTTTCAGATCAATGCGAAACACATGATTTAGCTTCAAATCAATGCAAAACACATGTTTTAGATTAAAATCAATGCGAAGTAGGAGGCTTATCTTCGAATCCATGCGAAAAAATGGTTTAGGTTCAAATACTTGTGATATACATGATTTTGCTTCAACTGCATGCGAAACAATCGTGTTAGCTTCAAATACAAGCGAAATACATGATTTATCTTCAAATCAATGCGAAGTAGAAGGCTTCGCTTCAAATCCATGCGAAACAAATGGTTTAGCATCAAATACTTGTGATATACATGATTTAGCTTCAACAGCATGCGATGCGAACGAGTTAGCTTCAAATCCATGCAAAACACATCAATTAACTTCAAATCAATGCGAAGTAGAAGCCTTAGCTTCAAATCCGTGCGAATCAAATGGTTTGGCTTCAATTACTTGTGATATACATGATTTAGCTTCAACTGCATGCGAAACAAACGAGTTAGCTTCAAATCCAAGCGAAACACATGATTTTGTTTCAAATCAATGCGAAGTAGAAGGCTTAGCTTCAAATCCATTCGAACAAATGGTTTAGCTTCAAATACTTGTGATATACATAATTTAGCTCAAACTGCTTGCAAAACAAACGAGTTATCTTCAAATCAATGCGAAGTAGAAGGCTTAGCTTCAAATCCATGCGAATCAAGTGGTTTAGCTTCAAATACTTGTGATATACATGCTTTAGCTTCTACTGCATGCAAAACAAACGAGTTAGCTTCAAATCCAAGCGAAACTCATGATTTTGTTTCAAATCAATGCGAAGTAGAAGGCTTAGCTTCAAATCCATTCGAACAAATGGTTTAGCTTCAAATACTTGTGATATACATAATTTAGCTCAAACTGCTTGCAAAACAAACGAGTTATCTTCAAATCAATGCGAAGTAGAAGGTTTAGCTTCAAATCCATGCGAAATAAATGTTTTAGCTTCAAATCCTCGTGATATACATGATTTAGCATCAACTCCAAACGAAACAAACGAGTTAGCTTAAAATCCTTGCGAATCACATGATTTAGCTTCAAATCAATGCGAAGTAGAAGGCTTATCTTCGAATCCATGCGAAACAAATGGTTTATCTTCAGATAATTGAAATATAAGTGATATAGCTTCAAATCCAAGCGAAACACATGAGTTATCTTCAAATTCATTCGAATCACATGAGTTAGCTTCAAATCAATGCAAATTAGGAGGCTTATCTTCGAATCCATGCGAAACAAATGGTTTAGCTTCAAATACTTGTGATATACATGAGTTTGCTTCAAATGCAGGCGAAACAAACGAGTTAACTACAAATCAATGCGAAACGCATGATTTAGTTTCAAATCAATGAGAAGTAGAAGGTTCAGCTTTAAATCCATGCGAATCAAATGGTTTGGCTTCAAATACTTGTGATATATATGATTTAGCTTCAACTGCATGCGAAACAAACTAGTTAGCTTCAAATCAATGCGAAACACATGATTTAACTTCAAATCAATGCGAAACACATGATTTAGCTTCAAATCAATGCGAAACACGTGATTTAGCTTAAAATTATTGCGAAGTAGAAGGCTTATTTTCGAATCCATGCGAATCAAGTGGTTTAGGTACAAATACTTGTGATATACAAGATTTAGATCCAACTGCATGCGAAACAAACTAGTTAGCTTCAAATCAATGCGAAACACATGATTTAGCTTCAACTAAATGCGAAACACATGATTTAGCTTAAAATTATTGCGAAGTAGAAGGCTTATCTTCGAATCCATGCCAATCAAACGGTTTAGCTTCAAATACTTGTGATATTCAAGATTTAGCTTCAACTGCATGTGAAAGAAACGAGTTAGCTACAAATCCAAGTGAAACACATGATTTAGATCCAAATCAATGCGGAGTAGAAGGCCTACTTTCGAATCGAAGCGAAACAAATGGTTTAGCTTCAAATACTTGTGATATACATAACTTAGCTTCAACTGCATGTGAAACAAACGAGTTAGCTTCAAATCCAAGCGAAACACATGATTTATCTGCAAATCAATGCGAAGTAGAAGGCTTAGCATCGAGTCCATGCCAATCAAAAGATTTAGCTTCAAATACTTGTGATAGAAAAGAGTTAGCTCCAACTGCATGCGAAACAAACTAGTTAGTTTCAGATCAATGCGAAACACATGATTTAGCTTAAAATCAATGCAAAACACATGATTTAGATTCAAATAAATGCGAAGTAGAATGCTTAGCTTCAAATCGATGCGAATGAAATGGTTTAGCATCAAATGCTTGTGATATACATGATTTAGCTTCAAATGCAGACGAAACAAACGAGTTTGCTTCAAATCCATACGAAACACATTATTTAGCTGCAAATCAATGCGAAGTAGAAGGGTTATCTTGGAATCCATGCAAAACAAATAGTTTAGCTTCAAATGCTTGAGATAAAAATGGTTTAGCTTCAACTGCATGCGAAACAAACGAGTTAGCTTCAAATCCAAGCGAAACACATGATTTATCTTCGAATCAATGCGAAGTAGAAGTCTTAGCTTCAAATCCATGCCAGTCAAACGGTTTAGCTTCAAATACTTCTGATATACATGATTTAGCTTCAACTGCATGCGAAACAAACGAGTTAGCTTCAAATCCAAGCGAAAAACATGATTTAGCATCAAGTCAGCGCGAAGTTGAAGGCTTAGCTTCAAATCCATGCGAATCAAACGGTTTAGCATCAAATCCATGCGAAACACACGATTTAGCTTGAAAACAATACGAAGCAGAAGGCTTATCTTCATATACATGCGAAACGCACAATATAGCTTGAAATACTTGCGATAGAAGTGATATAGCTTCAAATGCATGCGAAACAAACGAGTTTGCTTCAAATCCTTACGAAACACATGATTTAGCTGCAAATCTATGCGAAGCAGAAGACTGATCTTCGAATCCATGCGAAACAAATGGTTTAGATTCAAATACTTGTGATATACATGATTTAGCTTCAACTTCATGCGAAACAAACGAGTTAGTTTCAAATCCAAGCGAAACACATGATTTAGACTCAAATCAATGCGAAGTAGAAGGCTTAGCTTCAAATACTTGTTTTATGCATGATTTAGCTTCAACTGCACGCGAAGCAAACATGTTAGCTTCAAATCCAAGCGAAACACAAGATTTAGATTCAAATCAAAGCGAATTAGAGTGCTTATTTTCAAATTCATGCGAAACAAATGGATTTGCTTCAAATACTTGTGATGTACATGATTTACCTTCAACTGCATGCGAAACAAACGAGTTAGCTTCAAATCCATGCGAAACACATGATTTAGCTTGAAATCAAAGCGAATTAGATGGCTTATTTTCAAGTTCATGCGAAACAAATGGTTTAGCTTCAAATACTTGTGATGTACATGATTTACCTTCAACTGCATGCGAAACAAACGAGATAGCTTCAAATCCAAGCGAAACATATGATTTAGCTTCAAATCAATGCGAAGTAGAAGGCTGATCTCCGAATCCACACGAAACAGATTGTTTAGCTTCAAATACTTGTGATATACATGATTTAGCTTCAAAAGCATGCGAAACAAACGTGTTAGCTTCAAATCCATGCGATACACATGATTTAGATTCAAATCAATGCGAAGTAGAAAGCTTATCTTCGAATCCATGCGAAACAAATGGTTTAGCTTCAAATACTTGTGAAATACATGATTTAGCTTCAAATGCAGACGAAACAAACGAGTTTGCTTCAAATCCATACGAAACACATGATTTATATGCAAATCAATGCGAAGCAGAAGGCTGATCTTCGAATCCATGCGAAACAAATGGTTTAGCTTCAAATACTTGTGATATACATGATTTAGCTTCAACTTCAAGCGAAACAAACGAGTTAGTTTCAAATACAAGCGAAACACATGATTCAGCTTCAAATCAATGCGAAGTAGAGGGCTTAGCTTCAAATGCATGCGAAACTAATGGTTCAGCTTCACATTCCTGTGATATACATGATTTAGCTTCAAATGTATGCGAAACCAACGAGTTAGCTTCAAATCTATGCGAAACACATGATTTAGATTCAAATCAATGCGAAGTAGAAAGCTTAGCTTCAAATCGATGCGAATCAAATGGTTTAGCTTCAAATACTTGTGATATACATGATTTAGCTTCAAATGCAGACGAAACAAACGAGTTTGCTTCAAATCCATACGAAACACATGATTTATCTGCAAATCAATGCGAAGCAGAAGGCTGATCTTCGAATCCATGCGAAACAAATGGTTTAGCTTCAAATACTTGTGATATACATGATTTAGCTTCAACTTCAAGCGAAACAAACGAGTTAGTTTCAAATACAAGCAAAACACATGATTCAGCTTCAAATCAATGCGAAGTAGAGGGCTTAGCTTCAAATGCATGCGAAACTAATGGTTCAGCTTCATATTCCTGTGATATACATGATTTAGCTTCAACTGTATGCGAAACCAACGAGTTAGCTTCAAATCTATGCGAAACACATGATTTATCTGCAAATCAATGCGAAGCAGAAGGCTGATCTTCGAATCCATGCGAAACAAATGGTTTAGCTTCAAATACTTGTGATATACATGATTTAGCTTCAAATGCAGACGAAACAAACGAGTTTGCTTCAAATCCATACGAAACACATGATTTATCTGCAAATCAATGCGAAGCAGAAGGCTGATCTTCGAATCCATGCGAAACAAATGGTTTAGCTTCACATACTTGTGATATACATGATTTAGCTTCAACTTCAAGCGAAACAAACGAGTTAGTTTCAAATACAAGCGAAACACATGATTCAGCTTCAAATCAATGCGAAGTAGAGGGCTTAGCTTCAAATGCATGCGAAACTAATGGTTCAGCTTCACATTCCTGTGATATACATGATTTAGCTTCAACTGTATGCGAAACCAACGAGTTAGCTTCAAATCTATGCGAAACACATGATTTAGATTCAAATAAATGCGAAGTAGAATGCTTAGCTTCAAATCGATGCGAATCAAATGGTTTAGCTTCAAATACTTGTGATATACATGATTTAGATTCAACTGCATGCGAAACAAACGAGTTAGCTTCAAATCCAAGCGAAAAACATGATTTAGCATCAAGTCAGCGCGAAGTTGAAGGGTTATCTTCGAATCCATGCGAATCAAACGGTTTAGCTTCACATGGTTGTGATAAAAATTATATAGATTCAAATGCAGGCGAAACAAACGAGTTAGCTTCAAATCCATGCGAAACACATGATTTAGCTTCAAATCAATGCGAAGTAGAAAGCTTATCTTCGAATCCATGCGAAACAAATGGTTTAGATTCAAATACTTGTGATATACATGATTTAGCTTCAACTTCATGCGAAACAAACGAGTTAGTTTCAAATCCAAGCGAAACACATGATTTAGACTCAAATCAATGCGAAGTAGAAGGCTTAGCTTCAAATACTTGTTTTATGCATGATTTAGCTTCAACTGCACGCGATGCAAACGTGTTAGCTTCAAATCCAAGCGAAACACAAGATTTAGATTCAAATCAAAGCGAATTAGAGTGCTTATTTTCAAATTCATGCGAAACAAATGGATTTGCTTCAAATACTTGTGATGTACATGATTTACCTTCAACTGCATGCGAAACAAACGAGATAGCTTCAAATCCAAGCGAAACATATGATTTAGCTTCAAATCAATGCGAAGTAGAAGGCTGATCTCCGAATCCACACGAAACAGATTGTTTAGCTTCAAATACTTGTGATATACATGATTTAGCTTCAAAAGCATGCGAAACAAACCAGTTTGCTTCAAATCCATACGAAACACATGATTTATATGCAAATCAATGCGAAGCAGAAGGCTGATCTTCGAATCCATGCGAAACAAATGGTTTAGCTTCAAATACTTGTGATATACATGATTTAGCTTCAACTTCAAGCGAAACAAACGAGTTAGTTTCAAATACAAGCGAAACACATGATTCAGCTTCAAATCAATGCGAAGTAGAGGGCTTAGCTTCAAATGCATGCGAAACTAATGGTTCAGCTTCACATTCCTGTGATATACATGATTTAGCTTCAACTGTATGCGAAACAAACGAGTTAGCTTCAAATCTATGCGAAACACATGATTTAGAATCAAATCAATGCGAAGTAGAAAGCTTAGCTTCAAATCGATGCGAATCAAATGGTTTAGCTTCAAATACTTGTGATATACATGATTTAGCTTCAAATGCAGACGAAACAAACGAGTTTGCTTCAAGTCCATACGAAACACATGATTTATCTGCAAATCAATGCGAAGCAGAAGGCTGATCTTCGAATCCATGCGAAACAAATGGTTTAGCTTCAAATACTTGTGATATACATGATTTAGCTTCAACTTCAAGCGAAACAAACGAGTTAGTTTCAAATACAAGCGAAACACATGATTCAGCTTCAAATCAATGCGAAGTAGAGGGCTTAGCTTCAAATGCATGCGAAACTAATGGTTCAGCTTCACATTCCTGTGATATACATGATTTAGCTTCAACTGTATGCGAAACCAACGAGTTAGCTTCAAATCTATGCGAAACACATGATTTAGATTCAAATAAATGCGAAGTAGAATGCTTAGCTTCAAATCGATGCGAATCAAATGGTTTAGCTTCAAATATTTGTGATATACATGATTTAGATTCAACTGCATGCGAAACAAACGAGTTAGCATCAAATCCAAGCGAAAAACATGATTTAGCATCTAGTCAGCGCGAAGTTGAAGGGTTATCTTCGAATCCATGCGAATCAAACGGTTTAGCTTCACATGGTTGTGATAAAAATTATATAGATTCAAATGCAGGCGAAACAAACGAGTTAGCTTCAAATCCATGCGAAACACATGATTTAGCTTCAAATCAATGCGAAGTAGAAAGCTTATCTTCTAATCCACGCGAAACAAATGGTTCAGCTTCAAATACTTGTGATATACATGTTTTAGCTTCAACTGCATGCGAAACAAACGAGTTAGCTTCAAATCAATGCGAAACCCATTTTTAGCTTCAAATCAATGCGAAGTAGAAAGCTTATCTTCTAATCCACGCGAAACAAATGGCTCAGCTTCAAATACTTGTGATATACATGTTTTAGCTTCAACTGCATGCGAAACATACGAGTTAGCTTCAAATCAATGCGAAACCCATTTTTAGCTTCAAATCAATGCGAAGTAGAAAGCTTAGCTTCAAATCCGTGCGAATCAAATGGTTTAGCTTCAAATACTTGGGATATACATGATTTAGCTTCAACTGGATGCGAAACAAACGAGTTAGCTCCAAATCCATGCGAAACACATGATTTAGCTTCAAATCAATGCGAAGTAGAAAGCTTATCTTCTAATCCATGCGAAACAAATGGTTCAGCTTCAAATACTTGTGATATACATGTTTTAGCTTCAACTGCATGCGAAACAAACGAGTTAGCTTCAAATCAATGCGAAACCCATTTTTAGCTTCAAATCAATGCGAAGTAGAAAGCTTAGCTTCAAATCCATGCGAAACAAATGGTTTAGCTTCACATACTTGTGATATACATGATATAGATTCAACTGCATGCGAAACAAACGAGTTTGCTTCAAATGTATGCGAAACACATGATTTAGCTTCAAATCAATGCGTAGTAGAAGGCTTAGCTTCAAATCCATGCGAAACAAACGGTTCAGCTTTAAATACTTGTGATGTACATGATTTAGATTCAACTGCATTCGAAACAAACGAGTTAGCTTCAAATCCAAGCGAAAAACATGATTTAGCCTCAAATCAATGCGAAGTAGAAGGCTTTGCTTCAAATCCGTGCGAATCAAACGGTTTAGCTTCAAATACTTGTCATATACATGATATAGTTTCAAATGCATGCGAAACAAACGAGTTAGCTTCAAATCCATGCGAAACACATGATTCAGCTTCGAATTCATGCGAGATACAATATTTAGCTTCAAATGTATGCGATATACATGATTTTGTTTCAAATGCATACGAAACAAATGATTTCATTTAAAATTCGTACGAAACACATGATGTAGCTTCAAATTCATTCGAAACACATGAATTAGCTTCAAATTCATGCGAGACACATGACTCATCTTCGAATTCATGCGTGACACATTAATTAGCTTCAAATCCATGCGAAATACATGATTTACCTTCAACTACATACGAAACAAACGCTTTAGATTCAAATTCATTCGAAACACATGAATCAGCTTCAAATTCATGCGGTACACAAAATTCAGCTTCAAATCTATGTGTAATACATAATTTATCTTCAAATGCATACGAAACAAACGATTTAGCTTCAAATTCATTCAAAACACATGAATTAGGTTCGAATTCATGCGAAACACATTATTTAACTTCAAATCGATTCGAAATACATCATTTACCTTCAAATGCATACGAAACAAACGATGTTGCTTCAAATTCATTCGAAACACATGAATTAGCTTCAAATTCATGCGAAACACGTGATTTAGCTTCAAATCAATGCGAAATGCATGATTTAGCTCCTAATGCAAAGGAAACAAACGAATTATCTTCAAATTCATGCGATACACATGATTTAGCTTAAAATTCATTCGATACACATGAATTGTCTTCAAATTCATTTGAAACATGTGATTTAGCTACAAATTCATGCGAAACACATTATTCAGCTTCAAATTCACGCACAAACCGTGTTTTAGCTTCAAATTCATGCGAAATACATAATTTAGCTTCAAATCAATGCGAAATGCATGATTTAGCTCCTAATGCAAAGGAAACAAACGAATTATCTTCAAATTCATGCGATACACATGATTTAGCTTGAAATTCATTCGATACACATGAATTGAATTCATTCGAACATCGAATTCATACGAAACACATGAATTAGCTTTAAATTCATGCGATACACATGATTCAGCTTCGAATTCATGCGAAACACATTATTTAGCTTCAACTACAAACAAATACATGATTTGCCTTCGAATGTATACGGAACAAACGATTTAGCTTCATATTCATTCGAAACACATGAATTAGCTTCAAATTCATGCGAAACGTACGATCTAGTTTCAAATTCATTCGGAACACATGAATCAGCTTCAAATTTCTGCGAGACACATGGTTTAGATTTAAGTTCATGCGAGACACATGATTTAGATTGAATTTCATGCGAAACACGTGATTCAGCTTCGAATTCATGCGAGACACATGATTTAGCTTCAAATTCATGCGAAACACGTGATTTAGTTTCAAATTTATGCGAAACATATGATTCAAATTCGAATTCATGCGAAACATATTATTTAGCTTCGAATTCATGCGAAGCACATGATTTAGATTAAAATTCGTGGGAAGCACATGATTTAGTTTCGAAGTCATGCGAAACACGTGACTAAGTTTCGACTTTATGCGAAACCCATAATTTAGCTTCAAATCTATGCGAAATACATGATTTAGATTCAAATGCATGCCAAACAAACGATTTAGCTTCAAATGCATTCGAAACACGTGAATGAGCTTAAAATTCATGCAAAACACATGATTTAGCTTCAAATTCATGCGAAACACGTGATTTAGCTTCAAATTTATGCAAAACAAATGATTCAGATTCGAATTCATGCGAAACATATGATTTAGCTTCAAATTCATGCGAGACACATGATGTAGTTTCAAATTCATGAGAAACAAACGATTTAGCTCTAAATTCGTGTAAATCAAATGATTCAGCTTCGATTTCATGCAATACATATGATCTAGCTTCGAATTCATGCGAAATACATGATTTACCTTCAACTGCATACGAATCAAACGATTTAGTTTCAAATTGGTTCGAAACACATGAGTTAGCTTCATATTCATGCTAGAAACATGATATAGCTTCAAATTCATGCGAAACAAACGATTTAGCTTGAAATTCATGCGAAGCAAGTGATCTAGCTTCAAATTCATGCGTGACACATGCTATAGGTTCATATTCATGCGAAACAAACGATTTAGCTTAAACTTCATGCGAAACACATGATTCAGCTTCGAATTCATGCGAAATACAATATTTAGCTTCAAATGTATGCGAAATACATGATTTTGTATCAAATGCATACGAAACAAATGATTTCATTTAAAATTCGTACGAAACACATGATTTAGCTTCCAATTCGTGCGAAACACATGATTTAGCATCGAATTCAAACGAAACACATGAATTAGCTTTATATTCATGAGATACACATTACTCAGCTTCAAAATCATTCGAATCACATGAATTAGCTTCAAATTGATGCGAGACACATTATTTAGCTTTGAATCTATGCGACATATACGTTTTATTTCAAATGCATACGAAGCAAACGATGTAGCTTCAAATTCATTCGAAACACATGAATTAGCTTCAAATTCATGCGAGACACATGACTCAGCTTCGAATTCATGCGTGACACATTAATTAGCTTCAAATCAATGCGAAATACATGATTTACCTTCAACTACATACGAAACAGACGATTTAGCTTCAAATTCATTCGAAACACATGAATTAGTTTCAAATTAATGCGAAACACATGATATAGATTTAAATTCATGCGAACCACATGATTGAGCTTCAAATCAATGCCAAGTAGAAGGGTTAACTTCAAATCCATGCGATACGAACTATTTGGCTTCAAATACTTGTGATATACATGATTTAGCTTCAACTGCATGCGAAGCAAACGAGTTAGCTTCAAATCAAAGCGAAACGCATGATTTAGCTTCATATCAATGCGAAGTAGAAGGCTTAGCTTCAAATCCATGCGAAACAAACGGTTCAGCTTTAAATACTTGTGATGTACATGATTTAGATTCAACTGCATTCGAAACAAACGAGTTTGCTTCAAATGTATGCGAAACACATGATTTAGCTTCAAATCAATGCGAAGTAGAAGGCTTAGCTTCAAATCCATGCGAAACAAACGGTTCAGCTTTAAATACTTGTGATGTACATGATTTAGATTCAACTGCATTCGAAACAAACGAGTTAGCTTCAAATCCAAGCGAAAAACATGATTTAGCCTCAAATCAATGCGAAGTAGAAGGCTTTGCTTCAAATCCATGCGAAACAAACGGTTCAGCTTTAAATACTTGTGATGTACATGATTTAGATTCAACTGCATTCGAAACAAACGAGTTAGCTACAAATCCAAGCGAAAAACATGATTTAGCCTCAAATCAATGCGAAGTAGAAGGCTTTGCTTCAAATCCGTGCGAAACAAATGGTTTAGCTTCACATACTTGTGATATACATGATATAGATTCAACTGCATGCGAAACAAACGAGTTTGCTTCAAATGTATGCGAAACACATGATTTAGCTTCCAATCAATGCGAAGTAGAAGGCTTAGCTTCAAATCCATGCGAAACAGACGGTTCAGCTTTAAATACTTGTGATGTACATGATTTAGATTCAACTGCATTCGAAACAAACGAGTTAGCTTCAAATCCAAGCGAAAAACATGATTTAGCCTCAAATCAATGCGAAGTAGAAGGCTTTGCTTCAAATCCGTGCGAATCAAACGGTTTAGCTTCAAATACTTGTCATATACATGATATAGTTTCAAATGCATGCGAAACAAACGAGTTAGCTTCAAATCCATGCGATACACATGATTTAGCTTGAAATTCATTCGTTACACATGAATTGGCTTCAAATTCATTTGAAACATGTGATTTAGCTACAAATTCATGCGAAACACATTATTCAGCATCAAATTCACGCGCAAACCGTGATTTAGCTTCAAATTCATGCGTAACACATAATTTAGCTTCAAATCAATGCGAAATGCATGATTTAGCTTCTAATGCAAAGGAAACAAACGAATTATCTTCAAATTCATGCGAAACAAACGATTTAGCTTAAACTTCATGCGAAACACATGATTCAGCTTCGAATTCATGCGAAATACAATATTTAGCTTCAAATGTATGCGAAATACATGATTTTGTATCAAATGCATACGAAACAAATGATTTCATTTAAAATTCGTACGAAACACATGATTTAGCTTCCAATTCGTGCGAAACACATGACTCAGCTTCGAATTCATGCGTGACACATTAATTAGCTTCAAATCAATGCGAAATACATGATTTACCTTCAACTACATACGAAACAGACGATTTAGCTTCAAATTCATTCGAAACACATGAATTAGTTTCAAATTAATGCGAAACACATGATATTGATTTAAATTCATGCGAACCACATGATTGAGCTTCAAATCAATGCCAAGTAGAAGGGTTAACTTCAAATCCATGCGATACGAACTATTTGGCTTCAAATACTTGTGATATACATGATTTAGCTTCAACTGCATGCGAAACAAACGAGTTAGCTTCAAATCAAAGCGAAACGCATGATTTAGCTTCAAATCAATGCGAAGTAGAAGGCTTAGCTTCAAATCCGTGCGAAACTAAAGGTTTAGCTTCAAATACTTGTGATATACATGATTTAGCTTCAACTGCATGCGATACAAACGAGTTATCGTGAAATCCAAGCGAAATACATGATATAGTTTCAAATCAATGCAAAGTAGAAGCCTTAGCTTCAAATCCATGCGAATCAAATGGTTTAGGATCAAATACTTGTGATATACATGATTTAGCTTCAACAGCATGCTAAACAAACGAGATACATTCAAATCCATACGAAACACATGATTTAGCTTCAAATTCATACGAAACACAAGGTTTAGTTTAATATTCTTGCGAAACAAATGGTTCAGCTTGAAATACTTGTGATATACATGATTTATCTTCAACAGCATGCGAAACAAACGAGTCAGCTTCAAATCCATCGAAACACACGATTTATCTTCTAATCAATTCGAAGTAGGAGGGTTATCTTCGAATCCATGCGAAACAAATGGTTTAGCTTCAAATATTTGTGATATACATGATTTGGCATCAACTGCATGCAAAACAAACGAGCTAGCTTCAAATCCAAGCGAAACACATGATTTAGCTTCAAATCAATGCGAAGGAGGAGGGTTATCATCGAATCCGAGCGAAACAAATTATTTAACTCTAAATCAATGCGAAGTAGAAGGCGCTGTTTCAAATCCATGCGAAACAAATGGTTTAGCTTCAAATCAATGCGAAGTAGGAGGGTTATCTTCGAATCCATGCCAAACAAATGGTTTAGCATCAAATATTTGTGATATACATGATTTAGCATCAACTGCATGCGAAACAAACGAGTTAGCTTCAAACCCATGCGAAACACATGATTTAGATACAAATCATGCGAAGTAGAAGGCTTATCTTCGAATCCGAGCGAAACAAATTATTTAGCTTTAAATCAATGCGAAGTAGAAGGCGCTGTTTCAAATCCATGCGAAATAAATGGTTTAGCTTCAAATCAATGCGAAGTAGGAGGGTTATCTTCGAATCCATGCGAAACAAATCGTTTAGCTTCAAACCAATGCGAAGTAGGAGGTTTATCTTCGAATCCATGCCAAGCAAATGGTTTAGCATCAAATATTTGTGATATACATGATTTAGCTTCAAATGCAGGCGAAATAAAGAGTTAGCTTTAAATCCATGCGAAACACATGATTTATCTTGAAATCAAAGCGAAGTGGAAGGCTTAGCTTCAAATCCATGCGACACAAATGGTTTAGCTTAAAATACCTGTGATACACATGATTTAGCTTCAACTGCATGCGAAACAAACGAGTTAGCTTCAAATCCATGCGAAACACATGATTTAGCTTCAAATCAATGGGAAGTAGGAGGGTTATCTTCGAATCCATGCGAAACAAATGGTTTAGCTTCAAATATTTGTGATATACATGATATAGCATCAACTGCATGCGAAACAAATGAGCTAGCTTCAAATCCAAGCGAAACACATGATTTAGCTTCAAATCAATGCGAAGTAGGAGGGTTATCATCGAATCCATGCGAAACAAATGGTTTAGCTTCAAATCAATGCGAAGTAGGAGGGTTATCTTCGAATCCATGCCAAACAAATGGTTTATCATCAAATATTTGTGATATACATGATTTAGCTTCAAATGCAGGCGAAATAAAGAGTTAGCTTTAAATACATGCAAAACACATGATTTATCTTGAAATCAAAACGAAGTGGAAGGCTTAGCTTCAAATCCATGCGAATCAAACCGATTCGCTTTAAACACTAGTGGTATACATGATTCAGCTTCAACTGCATGCGAAACAAACGAGTTAGCTTCAAATCCATGCGAAACACACGATTTAGATCCAAATCAATGCGAAGCAGAAGACTGATCTTTGAAACCATGCGACACAAATGGTTTAGCTTCAAATACCTGTGATACACATGATTTAGCTTCAACTGCATGCGAAACAAACGAGTTAGCTTCAAATCCATGCGAAACACACGATTTAGATCCAAATCAATGCGAAGCAGAAGACTGATCTTTGAAACCATGCGACACAAATGGTTTAGCTTCAAATACCTGTGATACACATGATTTAGCTTCAACTGCATGCGAAACAAACGAGTTAGCTTCAAATCAATGCGAAACACATGATTTAGCTTCAAATCAATGGGAAGTAGGAGGGTTATCTTCGAATCCATGCGAAACAAATGGCTTAGCTTCAAATATTTGTGATATACATGATTTAGCATCAACTCCATGCGAAACAAACGAGCTAGCTTCAAATCCAAGCGAAACACACGATTTATCTTGAAATCAAAGCGAAGTAGAGGGCTTAGCTTCAAATGCATGCGAAACTAATGGTTCAGCTTCACATTCCTGTGATATACATGATTTAGCTTCAACTGTATGCGAATCCAACGAGTTAGCTTCAAATCTATGCGAAACACATGATTTAGATTCAAATAAATGCGAAGTAGAATGCTTAGCTTCAAATCGATGCGAATCAAATGGTTTAGCTTCAAATACTTGTGATATACATGATTTAGATTCAACTGCATACGAAACAAACGAGTTAGCTTCAAATCCAAGCGAAAAACATGATTTAGCATCAAGTCAGCGCGAAGTTGAAGGGTTATCTTCGAATCCATGCGAATCAAACGGTTTAGCTTCACATGGTTGTGATAAAAATTATATAGATTCAAATGCAGGCGAAACAAACGAGTTAGCTTCAAATCCATGCGAAACACATGATTTAGCTTCAAATCAATGCGAAGTAGAAAGCTTATCTTCTAATCCATGCGAAACAAATGGTTCAGCTTCAAATACTTGTGATATACATGTTTTAGCTTCAACTGCATGCGAAACAAACGAGTTAGCTTCAAATCAATGCGAAACCCATTTTTAGCTTCAAATCAATGCGAAGTAGAAAGCTTAGCTTCAAATCCGTGCGAATCAAATGGTTTAGCTTCAAATACTTGTGATATACATGATTTAGCTTGAACTGGATGCGAAACAAACGAGTTAGCTCCAAATCTATGCGAAACACATGATTTAGCTGCAAATCAATACGGAGTAGAAAGCTTATCTTCGAATCCATGCGAAACAAATGGTTTAGCTTCACATACTTGTGATATACATGATATAGATTCAACTGCATGCGAAACAAACGAGTTTGCTTCAAATGTATGCGAAACACATGATTTAGCTTCAAATCAATGCGAAGTAGAAGGCTTAACTTCAAATCCATGCGAAACAAACGGTTCAGCGTTAAATACTTGTGATGTACATGATTTAGATTCAACTGCATGCGAAACAACGAGTTAGCTTCAAATCCAAGCGAAAAACATGATTTAGCCTCAAATCAATGCGAAGTAGAAGGCTTTGCTTCAAATCCGTGCGAATCAAACGGTTTAGCTTCAAATACTTGTCATATACATGATATAGTTTCAAATGCATGCGAAACAAACGAGTTAGCTTCAAATCCATGCGATACACATGATTTAGCTTGAAATTCATTCGATACACATGAATTGGCTTCAAATTCATTTGAAACATGTGATTTAGCCACAAATTCATGCGAAACATATTATTCAGCTTCAAATTCACGCGCTAACCGCGATTTAGCTTCAAATTCATGCGTAACACATAATTTAGCTTCAAATCAATGGGAAGTAGGAGGGTTATCTTCGAATCCATGCGAAACAAATGGTTTAGCTTCAAATCAATGCGAAGTAGGAGGGTTATCTTCGAATCCATGCCAAACAAATGGTTTATCATCAAATATTTGTGATATACATGATTTAGCTTCAAATGCAGGCGAAATAAAGAGTTAACTTTAAATACATGCGAAACACATGATTTATCTTGAAATCAAAGCGAAGTGGAAGGCTTAGCTTCAAATCCATGCGAATCAAACCGATTCGCTTCAAACACTAGTGGTATACATGATTTAGCTTCAACTGCATGCGAAACAAACGAGTTAGCTTCAAATCCATGCGAAACACACGATTTAGATCCAAATCAATGCGATGCGGAAGACTGATCTTCGAAACCATGCGACACAAATGGTTTAGCTTCAAATACCTGTGATACACATGACTTAGCTTCAACTGCATGCGAAACAAACGAGTTAGCTTCAAATCCATGCGAAACACACGATTTAGATCCAAATCAATGCGAAGCAGAAGACTGATCTTTGAAACCATGCGACACAAATGGTTTAGCTTCAAATACCTGTGATACACATGATTTAGCTTCAACTGCATGCGAAACAAACGAGTTAGCTTCAAATAAATGCGAAACACATGATTTAGCTTCAAATCAATGGGAAGTAGGAGGGTTATCTTCGAATCCATGCGAAACAAATGGTTTAGCTTCAAATACTTGTGATATACATGATTTAGATTCAACTGCATGCGAAACAAACGAGTTAGCTTCAAATCCAAGCGAAAAACATGATTTAGCATCAAGTCAGCGCGAAGTTGAAGGCTTAGCTTCAAATCCATGCGAATCAAACGGTTTAGCATCAAATCCATGCGAAACACACGATTTAGCTTGAAAACAATACGAAGCAGAAGGCTTATCTTCATATACATGCGAAACGCACAATATAGCTTGAAATACTTGCGATAGAAGTGATATAGCTTCAAATGCATGCGAAACAAACGAGTTTGCTTCAAATCCTTACGAAACACATGATTTAGCTGCAAATCTATGCGAAGCAGAAGACTGATCTTCGAATCCATGCGAAACAAATGGTTTAGATTCAAATACTTGTGATATACATGATTTAGCTTCAACTTCATGCGAAACAAACGAGTTAGTTTCAAATCCAAGCGAAACACATGATTTAGACTCAAATCAATGCGAAGTAGAAGGCTTAGCTTCAAATACTTGTTTTATGCATGATTTAGCTTCAACTGCACGCGAAGCAAACATGTTAGCTTCAAATCCAAGCGAAACACAAGATTTAGATTCAAATCAAAGCGAATTAGAGTGCTTATTTTCAAATTCATGCGAAACAAATGGATTTGCTTCAAATACTTGTGATGTACATGATTTACCTTCAACTGCATGCGAAACAAACGAGTTAGCTTCAAATCCATGCGAAACACATGATTTAGCTTGAAATCAATGCGAAGCAGAAGGCTGATCTTCGAATCCATGCGAAACAAATGGTTTAGCTTCAAATACTTGTGATATACATGATTTAGCTTCAACTTCAAGCGAAACAAACGAGTTAGTTTCAAATACAAGCGAAACACATGATTCAGCTTCAAATCAATGCGAAGTAGAGGGCTTAGCTTCAAATGCATGCGAAACTAATGGTTCAGCTTCACATTCCTGTGATATACATGATTTAGCTTCAAATGTATGCGAAACCAACGAGTTAGCTTCAAATCTATGCGAAACACATGATTTAGATTCAAATCAATGCGAAGTAGAAAGCTTAGCTTCAAATCGATGCGAATCAAATGGTTTAGCTTCAAATACTTGTGATATACATGATTTAGCTTCAAATGCAGACGAAACAAACGAGTTTGCTTCAAATCCATACGAAACACATGATTTATCTGCAAATCAATGCGAAGCAGAAGGCTGATCTTCGAATCCATGCGAAACAAATGGTTTAGCTTCAAATACTTGTGATATACATGATTTAGCTTCAACTTCAAGCGAAACAAACGAGTTAGTTTCAAATACAAGCAAAACACATGATTCAGCTTCAAATCAATGCGAAGTAGAGGGCTTAGCTTCAAATGCATGCGAAACTAATGGTTCAGCTTCATATTCCTGTGATATACATGATTTAGCTTCAACTGTATGCGAAACCAACGAGTTAGCTTCAAATCTATGCGAAACACATGATTTAGATTCAAATCAATGCGAAGTAGAAAGCTTAGCTTCAAATCGATGCGAATCAAATGGTTTAGCTTCAAATACTTGTGATATACATGATTTAGCTTCAAATGCAGACGAAACAAACGAGTTTGCTTCAAATCCATACGAAACACATGATTTATCTGCAAATCAATGCGAAGCAGAAGGCTGATCTTCGAATCCATGCGAAACAAATGGTTTAGCTTCACATACTTGTGATATACATGATTTAGCTTCAACTTCAAGCGAAACAAACGAGTTAGTTTCAAATACAAGCGAAACACATGATTCAGCTTCAAATCAATGCGAAGTAGAGGGCTTAGCTTCAAATGCATGCGAAACTAATGGTTCAGCTTCACATTCCTGTGATATACATGATTTAGCTTCAACTGTATGCGAAACCAACGAGTTAGCTTCAAATCTATGCGAAACACATGATTTAGATTCAAATAAATGCGAAGTAGAATGCTTAGCTTCAAATCGATGCGAATCAAATGGTTTAGCTTCAAATACTTGTGATATACATGATTTAGATTCAACTGCATGCGAAACAAACGAGTTAGCTTCAAATCCAAGCGAAAAACATGATTTAGCATCAAGTCAGCGCGAAGTTGAAGGGTTATCTTCGAATCCATGCGAATCAAACGGTTTAGCTTCACATGGTTGTGATAAAAATTATATAGATTCAAATGCAGGCGAAACAAACGAGTTAGCTTCAAATCCATGCGAAACACATGATTTAGCTTCAAATCAATGCGAAGTAGAAAGCTTATCTTCGAATCCATGCGAAACAAATGGTTTAGATTCAAATACTTGTGATATACATGATTTAGCTTCAACTTCATGCGAAACAAACGAGTTAGTTTCAAATCCAAGCGAAACACATGATTTAGACTCAAATCAATGCGAAGTAGAAGGCTTAGCTTCAAATACTTGTTTTATGCATGATTTAGCTTCAACTGCACGCGATGCAAACGTGTTAGCTTCAAATCCAAGCGAAACACAAGATTTAGATTCAAATCAAAGCGAATTAGAGTGCTTATATTCAAATTCATGCGAAACAAATGGATTTGCTTCAAATACTTGTGATGTACATGATTTACCTTCAACTGCATGCGAAACAAACGAGATAGCTTCAAATCCAAGCGAAACATATGATTTAGCTTCAAATCAATGCGAAGTAGAAGGCTGATCTCCGAATCCACACGAAACAGATTGTTTAGCTTCAAATACTTGTGATATACATGATTTAGCTTCAAAAGCATGCGAAACAAACGAGTTTGCTTCAAATCCATACGAAACACATGATTTATATGCAAATCAATGCGAAGCAGAAGGCTGATCTTCGAATCCATGCGAAACAAATGGTTTAGCTTCAAATACTTGTGATATACATGATTTAGCTTCAACTTCAAGCGAAACAAACGAGTTAGTTTCAAATACAAGCGAAACACATGATTCAGCTTCAAATCAATGCGAAGTAGAGGGCTTAGCTTCAAATGCATGCGAAACTAATGGTTCAGCTTCACATTCCTGTGATATACATGATTTAGCTTCAACTGTATGCGAAACCAACGAGTTAGCTTCAAATCTATGCGAAACACATGATTTAGAATCAAATCAATGCGAAGTAGAAAGCTTAGCTTCAAATCGATGCGAATCAAATGGTTTAGCTTCAAATACTTGTGATATACATGATTTAGCTTCAAATGCAGACGAAACAAACGAGTTTGCTTCAAGTCCATACGAAACACATGATTTATCTGCAAATCAATGCGAAGCAGAAGGCTGATCTTCGAATCCATGCGAAACAAATGGTTTAGCTTCAAATACTTGTGATATACATGATTTAGCTTCAACTTCAAGCGAAACAAACGAGTTAGTTTCAAATACAAGCGAAACACATGATTCAGCTTCAAATCAATGCGAAGTAGAGGGCTTAGCTTCAAATGCATGCGAAACTAATGGTTCAGCTTCACATTCCTGTGATATACATGATTTAGCTTCAACTGTATGCGAAACCAACGAGTTAGCTTCAAATCTATGCGAAACACATGATTTAGATTCAAATAAATGCGAAGTAGAATGCTTAGCTTCAAATCGATGCGAATCAAATGGTTTAGCTTCAAATATTTGTGATATACATGATTTAGATTCAACTGCATGCGAAACAAACGAGTTAGCATCAAATCCAAGCGAAAAACATGATTTAGCATCTAGTCAGCGCGAAGTTGAAGGGTTATCTTCGAATCCATGCGAATCAAACGGTTTAGCTTCACATGGTTGTGATAAAAATTATATAGATTCAAATGCAGGCGAAACAAACGAGTTAGCTTCAAATCCATGCGAAACACATGATTTAGCTTCAAATCAATGCGAAGTAGAAAGCTTATCTTCTAATCCACGCGAAACAAATGGTTCAGCTTCAAATACTTGTGATATACATGTTTTAGCTTCAACTGCATGCGAAACAAACGAGTTAGCTTCAAATCAATGCGAAACCCATTTTTAGCTTCAAATCAATGCGAAGTAGAAAGCTTATCTTCTAATCCACGCGAAACAAATGGCTCAGCTTCAAATACTTGTGATATACATGTTTTAGCTTCAACTGCATGCGAAACATACGAGTTAGCTTCAAATCAATGCGAAACCCATTTTTAGCTTCAAATCAATGCGAAGTAGAAAGCTTAGCTTCAAATCCGTGCGAATCAAATGGTTTAGCTTCAAATACTTGGGATATACATGATTTAGCTTCAACTGGATGCGAAACAAACGAGTTAGCTCCAAATCCATGCGAAACACATGATTTAGCTTCAAATCAATGCGAAGTAGAAAGCTTATCTTCTAATCCATGCGAAACAAATGGTTCAGCTTCAAATACTTGTGATATACATGTTTTAGCTTCAACTGCATGCGAAACAAACGAGTTAGCTTCAAATCAATGCGAAACCCATTTTTAGCTTCAAATCAATGCGAAGTAGAAAGCTTAGCTTCAAATCCGTGCGAATCAAATGGTATAGCTTCAAATACTTGTGATATACATGATTTAGCTTCAACTGCATGCGAAACAAACGAGTTAGCTTCAAATCCAAGCGAAAAACATGATTTAGCATCAAGTCAGCGCGAAGTTGAAGGGTTATCTTCGAATCCATGCGAATCAAACGGTTTAGCTTCACATGGTTGTGATAAAAATTATATAGATTCAAATGCAGGCGAAACAAACGAGTTAGCTTCAAATCCATGCGAAACACATGATTTAGCTTCAAATCAATGCGAAGTAGAAAGCTTATCTTCTAATCCATGCGAAACAAATGGTTCAGCTTCAAATACTTGTGATATACATGTTTTAGCTTCAACTGCATGCGAAACAAACGAGTTAGCTTCAAATCAATGCGAAACCCATTTTTAGCTTCAAATCAATGCGAAGTAGAAAGCTTAGCTTCAAATCCGTGCGAATCAAATGGTTTAGCTTCAAATACTTGTGATATACATGATTTAGCATCAACTGGATGCGAAACAAACGAGTTAGCTCCAAATCCATGCGAAACACATGATTTAGCTTCAAATCAATGCGAAGTAGAAAGCTTATCTTCTAATCCATGCGAAACAAATGGTTCAGCTTCAAATACTTGTGATATACATGTTTTAGCTTCAACTGCATGCGAAACAAACGAGTTAGCTTCAAATCAATGCGAAACCCATTTTTAGCTTCAAATCAATGCGAAGTAGAAAGCTTAGCTTCAAATCCATGCGAAACAAATGGTTTAGCTTCACATACTTGTGATATACATGATATAGATTCAACTGCATGCGAAACAAACGAGTTTGCTTCAAATGTATGCGAAACACATGATTTAGCTTCAAATCAATGCGTAGTAGAAGGCTTAGCTTCAAATCCATGCGAAACAAACGGTTCAGCTTTAAATACTTGTGATGTACATGATTTAGATTCAACTGCATTCGAAACAAACGAGTTAGCTTCAAATCCAAGCGAAAAACATGATTTAGCCTCAAATCAATGCGAAGTAGAAGGCTTTGCTTCAAATCCGTGCGAATCAAACGGTTTAGCTTCAAATACTTGTCATATACATGATATAGTTTCAAATGCATGCGAAACAAACGAGTTAGCTTCAAATCCATGCGATACACATGATTTAGCTTGAAATTCATTCGTTACACATGAATTGGCTTCAAATTCATTTGAAACATGTGATTTAGCTACAAATTCATGCGAAACACATTATTCAGCTTCAAATTCACGCGCAAACCGTGATTTAGCTTCAAATTCATGCGTAACACATAATTTAGCTTCAAATCAATGCGAAATGCATGATTTAGCTTCTAATGCAAAGGAAACAAACGAATTATCTTCAAATTCATGCGAAACAAACGATTTAGCTTAAACTTCATGCGAAACACATGATTCAGCTTCGAATTCATGCGAAATACAATATTTAGCTTCAAATGTATGCGAAATACATGATTTTGTATCAAATGCATACGAAACAAATGATTTCATTTAAAATTCGTACGAAACACATGATGTAGCTTCAAATTCATTCGAAACACATGAATTAGCTTCAAATTCATTCGAAACACATGAATTAGTTTCAAATTAATGTGAAACACATGATATAGATTCAAATTCATGCGAAACACCTGATTTAGCTTCAAATTCATGCGTAACACATAATTTATCTTCAAATGTATGCGAAATACATGATTTAACTTCAAATGCATACGAAACAAACGCTTTAGATTCAAATTCATTCGAAACACATGAATCAGCTTCAAATTCATGCGGTACACAAAATTCAGCTTCAAATCTATGTGTAATACATGATTTATCTTCAAATGCATTCGATCAAACGATTTAGCTTCAAATTCATTCGAAACACATGAATTAGGTTCGAATTCATGCGAAACACATTATTTAATTTCAAATCTATTCGAAATACATCATTTACCTTCAAATGCATACGAAACAAACGATGTTGCTTCAAATTCATTCGAAACACATGAATTAGCTTCAAATTCGTGCGAAACACGTGATTTAGCTTCAAATCAATGCGAAATGCATGATTTAGCTCCTAATGCAAAGGAAACAAACGAATTATCATCAAATTCATGCTATACACATGATGTAGCTTAAAATTCATTCGATACACATGAATTGTCTTCAAATTCATTTGAAACATGTGATTTAGCTACAAATTCATGCGAAACACATTATTCAGCTTCAAATTCACGCACAAACCGTGTTTTAGCTTCAAATTCATGCGTAACACATAATTTAGCTTCAAATCAATGCGAAATGCATGATTTAGCTCCTAATGCAAAGGAAACAAACGAATTATCTTCAAATTCATGCGATACACATGATTTAGCTTGAAATTCATTCGATACACATGAATTGGCTTCAAATTCATTTGAAACATGTGATTTAGCTACAAATTCATGCGAAACACATTATTCAGCTTCAAATTCACGCGCAAACCGTGATTTAGCTTCAAATTCATGCGAAACAATCGATTTAGCTTAAACTTCATGCGAAACACATGATTCAGCTTCGAATTCATGCGAAATACAATATTTAGCTTCAAATGTATGCGAAATACATGATTTTGATTCAAAAGCATACGAAACAAATGATTTCATTTAAAATTCGTACGAAACACATGATTTAGCTTCCAATTCGTGCGAATCACATGATTTAGCATCGAATTCATACGAAACACATGAATTAGCTTTAAATTCATGCGATACACATGATTCAGCTTCGAATTCATGCGAAACACATTATTTAGCTTCAACTCTATGCGAAATACATGATTTGCCTTCGAATGTATACGGAACAAACGATTTAGCTTCATATTCATTCGAAACACATGAATTAGCTTCAAATGCATGCCAAACATACGATTTAGCTTCAAATGCATTCGAAACACGTGAATGAGCTTAAAATTCATGCAAAACACATGATTTAGCTTCAAATTCATGCGAAACACGTGATTTAGCTTCAAATTTATGCAAAACACATGATTCAGATTCGAATTCATGCGAAACATATGATTTAGCTTCAAATTCATGCGAAGCAAGTGATCTAGCTTCAAATTCATGCGTGACACATGCTATAGGTTCATATTCATGCGAAACAAACGATTTAGCTTAAACTTCATGCGAAACACATGATTCAGCTTCGAATTCATGCGAAATACAATATTTAGCTTCAAATGTATGCGAAATACATGATTTTGTATCAAATGCATACGAAACAAATGATTTCATTTAAAATTCGTACGAAACACATGATTTAGCTTCCAATTCGTGCGAAACACATGACTCAGCTTCGAATTCATGCGTGACACATTAATTAGCTTCAAATCAATGCGAAATACATGATTTACCTTCAACTACATACGAAACAGACGATTTAGCTTCAAATTCATTCGAAACACATGAATTAGTTTCAAATTAATGCGAAACACATGATATTGATTTAAATTCATGCGAACCACATGATTGAGCTTCAAATCAATGCCAAGTAGAAGGGTTAACTTCAAATCCATGCGATACGAACTATTTGGCTTCAAATACTTGTGATATACATGATTTAGCTTCAACTGCATGCGAAACAAACGAGTTAGCTTCAAATCAAAGCGAAACGCATGATTTAGCTTCAAATCAATGCGAAGTAGAAGGCTTAGCTTCAAATCCGTGCGAAACTAAAGGTTTAGCTTCAAATACTTGTGATATACATGATTTAGCTTCAACTGCATGCGATACAAACGAGTTATCTTGAAATCCAAGCGAAATACATGATATAGTTTCAAATCAATGCAAAGTAGAAGCCTTAGCTTCAAATCCATGCGAATCAAATGGTTTAGGATCAAATACTTGTGATATACATGATTTAGCTTCAACAGCATGCTAAACAAACGAGATACATTCAAATCCATACGAAACACATGATTTAGCTTCAAATTCATACGAAGCACAAGGTTTAGTTTAATATTCTTGCGAAACAAATGGTTCAGCTTGAAATACTTGTGATATACATGATTTATCTTCAACAGCATGCGAAACAAACGAGGCAGCTTCAAATCCAAGCGAAACACACGATTTATCTTCTAATCAATTCGAAGTAGGAGGGTTATCTTCGAATCCATGCGAAACAAATGGTTTAGCTTCAAATATTTGTGATATACATGATTTGGCATCAACTGCATGCAAAACAAACGAGCTAGCTTCAAATCCAAGCGAAACACATGATTTAGCTTCAAATCAATGCGAAGGAGGAGGGTTATCATCGAATCCGAGCGAAACAAATTATTTAGCTCTAAATCAATGCGAAGTAGAAGGCGCTGTTTCAAATCCATGCGAAACAAATGGTTTAGCTTCAAATCAATGCGAAGTAGGAGGGTTATCTTCGAATCCATGCCAAACAAATGGTTTAGCATCAAATATTTGTGATATACATGATTTAGCATCAACTGCATGCGAAACAAACGAGCTAGCTTTAAATCCAAGCGAAACACATGATTTAGCTTCAAATCAATGCGAAGTAGGAGGGTTATCATCGAATCCATGCGAAAGATATGGTTTAGCTTCAAATATTTGTTATATGCATGATTTAGCTTCAACTGCATGCGAAACAAACGAGTTAGCTTCAAACCCATGCGAAACACATGATTTAGATACAAATCATGCGAAGTAGAAGGCTTATCTTCGAATCCGAGCGAAACAAATTATTGAGCTTTAAATCAATGCGAAGTAGAAGGCGCTGTTTCAAATCCATGCGAAATAAATGGTTTAGCTTCAAATCAATGCGAAGTAGGAGGGTTATCTTCGAATCCATGCGAAACAAATCGTTTAGCTTCAAACCAATGCGAAGTAGGAGGTTTATCTTCGAATCCATGCCAAGCAAATGGTTTAGCATCAAGTATTTGTGATATACATGATTTAGCTTCAAATGCAGGCGAAATAAAGAGTTAGCTTTAAATCCATGCGAAACACATGATTTATCTTGAAATCAAAGCGAAGTGGAAGGCTTAGCTTCAAATCCATGCGACACAAATGGTTTAGCTTAAAATACCTGTGATACACATGATTTAGCTTCAACTGCATGCGAAACAAACGAGTTAGCTTCAAATCCATGCGAAACACATGATTTAGCTTCAAATCAATGGGAAGTAGGAGGGTTATCTTCGAATCCATGCGAAACAAATGGTTTAGCTTCAAATATTTGTGATATACATGATATAGCATCAACTGCATGCGAAACAAACGAGCTAGCTTCAAATCCAAGCGAAACACACGATTTATCTTGAAATCAAAGCGAAGTAGAGGGCTTAGCTTCAAATGCATGCGAAACTAATGGTTCAGCTTCACATTCCTGTGATATACATGATTTAGCTTCAACTGTATGCGAAACCAACGAGTTAGCTTCAAATCTATGCGAAACACATGATTTAGATTCAAATAAATGCGAAGTAGAATGCTTAGCTTCAAATCGATGCGAAACAAATGGTTTAGCTTCAAATACTTGTGATATACATGATTTAGATTCAACTGCATACGAAACAAACGAGTTAGCTTCAAATCCAAGCGAAAAACATGATTTAGCATCAAGTCAGCGCGAAGTTGAAGGGTTATCTTCTAATGCATGCGAAACAAATGGTTCAGCTTCAAATACTTGTGATATACATGATTTAGCTTCAACTGCATGCGAAACAAACGAGTTAGCTGCAAATCCAAGCGAAAAACATGATTTAGCATCAAGTCAGCGCGAAGTTGAAGGCTTACCTTCAAATCCATGCGAATCAAACGGTTTAGCTTCACATACTTGTGATATTAATGATATAGATTCAACTGCATGCGAAACAAACGAGTTAGCTTCAAATCCATGCGAAACACATGATTTAGCTTGAAATCAATACGAAGCACAAGGCTTATCTTCAAATACATGCGAATCGCACGATATAGCTTCAAATACCTGCAATAGAAGTGATATACCTTCAAATGCATGCGAAACATCGAGTTAGCTTCAAATCTATTCGAATCACACGGCTTAGATTCAAATCAATGCGAAGTAGAAGGCATAGCATCTAATCCATGCGAAACAAATGGTTTAGCTTCAAATACTTGTGATATACATGATTTAGATTCAACTGGATGCGAAACAAACGAGGTAGCTTCAAATCCAAGCGAAAAACCTGATTTAGCATCAAGTCAGCGCGAAGTTGAAGGCTTAGTTTCAAATCCATGCGAATCAAACGGTTTAGCTTCACATACTTGTGACATACTTGATTTAGCTTCAAACTACATGCGAAACAAACGAGTTTGCTTCAAATCCAAGCGAAGAACATGATTTAGCTTCAAATCAATACGGAGTAGAAAGCTTATCTTCGAATCCATGCGAAACAAATGGTTTAGCTTCACATACTTGTGATATACATGATATAGATTCAACTGCATGCGAAACAAACGAGTTTGCTTCAAATGTATGCGAAACACATGATTTAGCTTCAAATCAATGCGAAGTAGAAGGCTTAACTTCAAATCCATGCGAAACAAACGGTTCAGCGTTAAATACTTGTCATATACATGATATAGTTTCAAATGCATGCGAAACAAACGAGTTAGCTTCAAATCCATGCGATACACATGATTTAGCTTGAAATTCATTCGATACACATGAATTGGCTTCAAATTCATTTGAAACATGTGATTTAGCCACAAATTCATGCGAAACACATTATTCAGCTTCAAATTCACGCGCTAACCGTGATTTAGCTTCAAATTCATGCGTAACACATAATTTAGCTTCAAATCAATGGGAAGTAGGAGGGTTATCTTCGAATCCATGCGAAACAAATGGTTTAGCTTCAAATATTTGTGATATACATGATATAGCATCAACTGCATGCGAAACAAATGTGCTAGCTTCAAATCCAAGCGAAACACATAATTTAGCTTCAAATCAATGCGAAATAGGAGCGTTATCATCGAATCCATGCGAAACAAATGGTTTAGCTTCAAATCAATGCGAAGTAGGAGGGTTATCTTCGAATCCATGCCAAACAAATGGTTTATCATCAAATATTTGTGATATACATGATTTAGCTTCAACTGCATGCGAAACAAACGAGTTAGCTTCAAATCCATGCGAAACACACGATTTAGATCCAAATCAATGCGATGCAGAAGACTGATCTTCGAAACCATGCGACACAAATGGTTTAGCTTCAAATACCTGTGATACACATGACTTAGCTTCAACTGCATGCGAAACAAACGAGTTAGCTTCAAATCCATGCGAAACACACGATTTAGATCCAAATCAATGCGAAGCAGAAGACTGATCTTTGAAACCATGCGACACAAATGGTTTAGCTTCAAATACCTGTGATACACATGATTTAGCTTCAACTGCATGCGAAACAAACGAGTTATCTTCAAATCAATGCGAAACACATGATTTAGCTTCAAATCAATGGGAAGTAGGAGGGTTATCTTCGAATCCATGCGAAACAAATGGTTTAGCTTCAAATATTTGTGATATACATGATTTAGCATCAACTCCATGCGAAACAAACGAGCTAGCTTCAAATCCAAGTGAAACACATGATTTAGCATCAAATCAATGCGAAGTAGAAGGCTTATCTTCGAATCCATGCGAAACAAATCGTTTAGCTTCAAATACTTGTGATATACATGATTTACATTCAACAGCAAGCCAAACAAACGATTTAACCTCAAAGCCATGCGAAATACATGATTTAGCATCAAATCAATGCGAAGTAGAAGGCTTATCTTCGAATCCGAGCGAAACAAATTATTTAGCTTTAAATCAATGCGAAGTAGGAGGCGCTGTTTCAAATCCATGCGAAACAAATGGTTTAGCTTCAAACCAATGCGAAGTAGGAGGGTTATCTTCGAATCCATGCCAAGCAAATGGTTTAGCATCAAATATTTGTGATATACATGATTTAGCTTCAAATGAAGGCGAAATAAAGAGTTAGCTTTAAATCCATGCGAAACACATGATTTATCTTGAAATCAAAGCGAAGTGGAAGGCTTAGATTCAAATGCATGCGAATCAAACGGATTCGCTTCAAACACTTGTGATATACATGATTTAGCTTCAACTGCATGCGAAACAAACGAGTTAGCTTCAAATCCATGCGAAACACATGATTTAGATCCAAATCAATGCGAAGTAGAAGACTGATCTTTGAAACCATGCGACACAAATGGTTTAGCTTCAAATACCTGTGATACACATGATTTAGCTCCAACTGCATGCGAAAAAAACGTGTTAGCTTCAAATCGAAGCGAAACACATCATTTATGTTCCAATCAATGCGAAGTAGAAGTCTCAGCTTCAAATCCACGCCAATCAAACGGTTTAGCTTCAAATACTTGTGATATACCTGGTTTAGCTTCAACTGCATGCGAAACAAATGAGTTAGCTTCAAATCCATGCTAAACACATGATTTAGCATCAAATCAATGCGAAGTAGAAGGCTTATCTTCGAATCCATGCGTAACAAATGGTTTAGCTTCAAATGCTTGAGATAAAAATGATTTAGCTTCAACTGCATGCGAGACGAACGAGTTTTGCTTCAAATCCAAGCGAATCAAACGGATTCGCTTCAAACACTTGTGATATACATGATTTAGCTTCAACTGCATGCGAAACAAACGAGTTAGCTTCAAATCCATGCGAAACACATTATTTAGATCCAAATCAATGTGAAGCAGAAGACTGATCTTTGAAACCATGGGACACAAATGGTTTAGCTTAAAATACCTGTGATACACATGATCTAGCTTCAACTGCATGCGAAACAAACGAGTTTGCTTCAAATCAATGCGAAACACATGATTTAGCTTCAAATCAATGCGAAGTAGGAGGGTTATCTTCGAATCCATGCGAAACAAATGGTTTAGATTCAAATATTTGTGATATACATGATTTATCATCAACTGCATGCGAAACAAACGAGCTAGCTTCAAATCCAAGCGAAACACATGATTTAGCTTCAAATCAATGCGAAGTAGGAGGGTTATCCTCGAATCCATGCGAAAGAAATGGTTTAGCTTCAAATATTTGTGATATACGTGATTTAGATTCAACTGCATGCGAAACAAACGAGTTAGCTCCAAAGCCATGCGAAACAAATGATTTAACTTCAAATCAATGCGAAGTAGAAGGCTTATCTTCGAATCCACGCGAAACAAATGGTTTAGCTTCAAATACCTGTGATATACATGATTTAGCTTCAACTGCATGCAAAACAAACGAGGTAGCTTCAAATCAATGCGAAACACATGATTTTGCTTAAAATCAATGCGAAGTAGAAGGCTTAGCTTCAAATCCGTGCGAACTAAAGGTTTAGCTTCAAATACTTGTGATATACATGATTTAGCTTCAACTGCATGCGATACAAACGAGTTTGCTTCAAATGTATGCGAAACACATGATTTAGCTTCCAATCAATGCGAAGTAGAAGGCTTAGCTTCAAATCCATGCGAAACAAACGGTTCAGCTTTAAATACTTGTGATGTACATGATTTAGATTCAACTGCATTCGAAACAAACGAGTTAGCTTCAAATCCAAGCGAAAAACATGATTTAGCCTCAAATCAATGCGAAGTAGAAGGCTTTGCTTCAAATCCGTGCGAATCAAACGGTTTAGCTTCAAATACTTGTCATATACATGATATAGTTTCAAATGCATGCGAAACAAACGAGTTAGCTTCAAATCCATGCGATACACATGATTTAGCTTGAAATTCATTCGTTACACATGAATTGGCTTCAAATTCATTTGAAACATGTGATTTAGCTACAAATTCATGCGAAACACATTATTCAGCTTCAAATTCACGCGCAAACCGTGATTTAGCTTCAAATTCATGCGTAACACATAATTTAGCTTCAAATCAATGCGAAATGCATGATTTAGCTTCTAATGCAAAGGAAACAAACGAATTATCTTCAAATTCATGCGAAACAAACGATTTAGCTTAAACTTCATGCGAAACACATGATTCAGCTTCGAATTCATGCGAAATACAATATTTAGCTTCAAATGTATGCGAAATACATGATTTTGTATCAAATGCATACGAACCAAATGATTTCATTTAAAATTCGTACGAAACACATGATGTAGCTTCAAATTCATTCGAAACACATGAATTAGCTTCAAATTCATTCGAAACACATGAATTAGTTTCAAATTAATGTGAAACACATGATATAGATTCAAATTCATGCGAAACACCTGATTTAGCTTCAAATTCATGCGTAACACATAATTTATCTTCAAATGTATGCGAAATACATGATTTAACTTCAAATGCATACGAAAACAAACGCTTTAGATTCAAATTCATTCGAAACACATGAATCAGCTTCAAATTCATGCGGTACACAAAATTCAGCTTCAAATCTATGTGTAATACATGATTTATCTTCAAATGCATTCGATCAAACGATTTAGCTTCAAATTCATTCGAAACACATGAATTAGGTTCGAATTCATGCGAAACACATTATTTAATTTCAAATCTATTCGAAATACATCATTTACCTTCAAATGCATACGAAACAAACGATGTTGCTTCAAATTCATTCGAAACACATGAATTAGCTTCAAATTCGTGCGAAACACGTGATTTAGCTTCAAATCAATGCGAAATGCATGATTTAGCTCCTAATGCAAAGGAAACAAACGAATTATCATCAAATTCATGCTATACACATGATGTAGCTTAAAATTCATTCGATACACATGAATTGTCTTCAAATTCATTTGAAACATGTGATTTAGCTACAAATTCATGCGAAACACATTATTCAGCTTCAAATTCACGCACAAAACCGTGTTTTAGCTTCAAATTCATGCGTAACACATAATTTAGCTTCAAATCAATGCGAAATGCATGATTTAGCTCCTAATGCAAAGGAAACAAACGAATTATCTTCAAATTCATGCGATACACATGATTTAGCTTGAAATTCATTCGATACACATGAATTGGCTTCAAATTCATTTGAAACATGTGATTTAGCTACAAATTCATGCGAAACACATTATTCAGCTTCAAATTCACGCGCAAACCGTGATTTAGCTTCAAATTCATGCGAAACAATCGATTTAGCTTAAACTTCATGCGAAACACATGATTCAGCTTCGAATTCATGCGAAATACAATATTTAGCTTCAAATGTATGCGAAATACATGATTTTGATTCAAAAGCATACGAAAACAAATGATTTCATTTAAAATTCGTACGAAACACATGATTTAGCTTCCAATTCGTGCGAATCACATGATTTAGCATCGAATTCATACGAAACACATGAATTAGCTTTAAATTCATGCGATACACATGATTCAGCTTCGAATTCATGCGAAACACATTATTTAGCTTCAACTCTATGCGAAATACATGATTTGCCTTCGAATGTATACGGAACAAACGATTTAGCTTCATATTCATTCGAAACACATGAATTAGCTTCAAATGCATGCCAAACATACGATTTAGCTTCAAATGCATTCGAAACACGTGAATGAGCTTAAAATTCATGCAAAACACATGATTTAGCTTCAAATTCATGCGAAACACGTGATTTAGCTTCAAATTTATGCAAAACACATGATTCAGATTCGAATTCATGCGAAACATATGATTTAGCTTCAAATTCATGCGAAGCAAGTGATCTAGCTTCAAATTCATGCGTGACACATGCTATAGGTTCATATTCATGCGAAACAAACGATTTAGCTTAAACTTCATGCGAAACACATGATTCAGCTTCGAATTCATGCGAAATACAATATTTAGCTTCAAATGTATGCGAAATACATGATTTTGTATCAAATGCATACGAAACAAATGATTTCATTTAAAATTCGTACGAAACACATGATTTAGCTTCCAATTCGTGCGAAACACATGACTCAGCTTCGAATTCATGCGTGACACATTAATTAGCTTCAAATCAATGCGAAATACATGATTTACCTTCAACTACATACGAAACAGACGATTTAGCTTCAAATTCATTCGAAACACATGAATTAGTTTCAAATTAATGCGAAACACATGATATTGATTTAAATTCATGCGAACCACATGATTGAGCTTCAAATCAATGCCAAGTAGAAGGGTTAACTTCAAATCCATGCGATACGAACTATTTGGCTTCAAATACTTGTGATATACATGATTTAGCTTCAACTGCATGCGAAACAAACGAGTTAGCTTCAAATCAAAGCGAAACGCATGATTTAGCTTCAAATCAATGCGAAGTAGAAGGCTTAGCTTCAAATCCGTGCGAAACTAAAGGTTTAGCTTCAAATACTTGTGATATACATGATTTAGCTTCAACTGCATGCGATACAAACGAGTTATCTTGAAATCCAAGCGAAATACATGATATAGTTTCAAATCAATGCAAAGTAGAAGCCTTAGCTTCAAATCCATGCGAATCAAATGGTTTAGGATCAAATACTTGTGATATACATGATTTAGCTTCAACAGCATGCTAAACAAACGAGATACATTCAAATCCATACGAAACACATGATTTAGCTTCAAATTCATACGAAACACAAGGTTTAGTTTAATATTCTTGCGAAACAAATGGTTCAGCTTGAAATACTTGTGATATACATGATTTATCTTCAACAGCATGCGAAACAAACGAGGCAGCTTCAAATCCAAGCGAAACACACGATTTATCTTCTAATCAATTCGAAGTAGGAGGGTTATCTTCGAATCCATGCGAAACAAATGGTTTAGCTTCAAATATTTGTGATATACATGATTTGGCATCAACTGCATGCAAAACAAACGAGCTAGCTTCAAATCCAAGCGAAACACATGATTTAGCTTCAAATCAATGCGAAGGAGGAGGGTTATCATCGAATCCGAGCGAAACAAATTATTTAGCTCTAAATCAATGCGAAGTAGAAGGCGCTGTTTCAAATCCATGCGAAACAAATGGTTTAGCTTCAAATCAATGCGAAGTAGGAGGGTTATCTTCGAATCCATGCCAAACAAATGGTTTAGCATCAAATATTTGTGATATACATGATTTAGCATCAACTGCATGCGAAACAAACGAGCTAGCTTTAAATCCAAGCGAAACACATGATTTAGCTTCAAATCAATGCGAAGTAGGAGGGTTATCATCGAATCCATGCGAAAGATATGGTTTAGCTTCAAATATTTGTTATATGCATGATTTAGCTTCAACTGCATGCGAAACAAACGAGTTAGCTTCAAACCCATGCGAAACACATGATTTAGATACAAATCATGCGAAGTAGAAGGCTTATCTTCGAATCCGAGCGAAACAAATTATTGAGCTTTAAATCAATGCGAAGTAGAAGGCGCTGTTTCAAATCCATGCGAAATAAATGGTTTAGCTTCAAATCAATGCGAAGTAGGAGGGTTATCTTCGAATCCATGCGAAAACAAATCGTTTAGCTTCAAACCAATGCGAAGTAGGAGGTTTATCTTCGAATCCATGCCAAGCAAATGGTTTAGCATCAAGTATTTGTGATATACATGATTTAGCTTCAAATGCAGGCGAAATAAAGAGTTAGCTTTAAATCCATGCGAAACACATGATTTATCTTGAAATCAAAGCGAAGTGGAAGGCTTAGCTTCAAATCCATGCGACACAAATGGTTTAGCTTAAAATACCTGTGATACACATGATTTAGCTTCAACTGCATGCGAAACAAACGAGTTAGCTTCAAATCCATGCGAAACACATGATTTAGCTTCAAATCAATGGGAAGTAGGAGGGTTATCTTCGAATCCATGCGAAACAAATGGTTTAGCTTCAAATATTTGTGATATACATGATATAGCATCAACTGCATGCGAAACAAACGAGCTAGCTTCAAATCCAAGCGAAACACACGATTTATCTTGAAATCAAAGCGAAGTAGAGGGCTTAGCTTCAAATGCATGCGAAACTAATGGTTCAGCTTCACATTCCTGTGATATACATGATTTAGCTTCAACTGTATGCGAAACCAACGAGTTAGCTTCAAATCTATGCGAAACACATGATTTAGATTCAAATAAATGCGAAGTAGAATGCTTAGCTTCAAATCGATGCGAATCAAATGGTTTAGCTTCAAATACTTGTGATATACATGATTTAGATTCAACTGCATACGAAACAAACGAGTTAGCTTCAAATCCAAGCGAAAAACATGATTTAGCATCAAGTCAGCGCGAAGTTGAAGGGTTATCTTCGAATCCATGCGAATCAAACGGTTTAGCTTCACATGGTTGTGATAAAAATTATATAGATTCAAATGCAGGCGAAACAAACGAGTTAGCTTCAAATCCATGCGAAACACATGATTTAGCTTCAAATCAATGCGAAGTAGAAAGCTTATCTTCTAATCCATGCGAAACAAATGGTTCAGCTTCAAATACTTGTGATATACATGTTTTAGCTTCAACTGCATGCGAAACAAACGAGTTAGCTTCAAATCAATGCGAAACCCATTTTTAGCTTCAAATCAATGCGAAGTAGAAAGCTTAGCTTCAAATCCGTGCGAATCAAATGGTTTAGCTTCAAATACTTGTGATATACATGATTTAGCTTCAACTGGATGCGAAACAAACGAGTTAGCTCCAAATCCATGCGAAACACATGATTTAGCTGCAAATCAATGCGAAGCAGAAGACTGATCTTCGAATCCATGAGAATCGAATGGTTTAGATTCAAATACTTGTGATATGCGTGATTATGCTTCAACAGCATGCGAAACAAAAGAGTTAGCTACAAATCCAAGCGAAACACATGATATATCTTCAAATCAATGCGAAGTAGAAGGCTTAGCTTCAAATCCATGCGAAACAAATGGTTCAGCTTCAAATACTTGTGATATTAATAATATAGATTCAACTGCATGAGAAACAAACAAGTTAGCTTCAAATCCATGCGAAACACATGATTTAGCTTGAAATCAATACGAAGCAGAAGGCTTATCTACAAATACATGCGAAACGCACGATATAGCTTCAAATACCTGCAATAGAAGTGATATAGCTTCAAATGCATGCGAAACATCGAGTTAGCTTCAAATCTATTCGAAACACACGGCTTAGATTCAAATCAATGCGAAGTAGAAGGCATAGCATCTAATCCATGCGAAACAAATGGTTTAGCTTCAAATACTTGTGATATACATGATTTAGATTCAACTGGATGCGAAACAAACGAGGTAGCTTCAAATCCAAGCGAAAAACCTGATTTAGCATCAAGTCAGCGCGAAGTTGAAGGCTTAGTTTCAAATCCATGCGAATCAAACGGTTTAGCTTCACATACTTGTGACATACTTGATTTAGCTTCAAACTACATGCGAAACAAACGAGTTTGCTTCAAATCCAAGCGAAGAACATGATTTAGCTTCAAATCAATACGGAGTAGAAAGCTTATCTTCGAATCCATGCGAAACAAATGGTTTAGCTTCACATACTTGTGATATACATGATATAGATTCAACTGCATGCGAAACAAACGAGTTTGCTTCAAATGTATGCGAAACACATGATTTAGCTTCAAATCAATGCGAAGTAGAAGGCTTAACTTCAAATCCATGCGAAACAAACGGTTCAGCGTTAAATACTTGTCATATACATGATATAGTTTCAAATGCATGCGAAACAAACGAGTTAGCTTCAAATCCATGCGATACACATGATTTAGCTTGAAATTCATTCGATACACATGAATTGGCTTCAAATTCATTTGAAACATGTGATTTAGCCACAAATTCATGCGAAACACATTATTCAGCTTCAAATTCACGCGCTAACCGTGATTTAGCTTCAAATTCATGCGTAACACATAATTTAGCTTCAAATCAATGGGAAGTAGGAGGGTTATCTTCGAATCCATGCGAAACAAATGGTTTAGCTTCAAATATTTGTGATATACATGATATAGCATCAACTGCATGCGAAACAAATGTGCTAGCTTCAAATCCAAGCGAAACACATAATTTAGCTTCAAATCAATGCGAAATAGGAGCGTTATCATCGAATCCATGCGAAACAAATGGTTTAGCTTCAAATCAATGCGAAGTAGGAGGGTTATCTTCGAATCCATGCCAAACAAATGGTTTATCATCAAATATTTGTGATATACATGATTTAGCTTCAACTGCATGCGAAACAAACGAGTTAGCTTCAAATCCATGCGAAACACACGATTTAGATCCAAATCAATGCGATGCAGAAGACTGATCTTCGAAACCATGCGACACAAATGGTTTAGCTTCAAATACCTGTGATACACATGACTTAGCTTCAACTGCATGCGAAACAAACGAGTTAGCTTCAAATCCATGCGAAACACACGATTTAGATCCAAATCAATGCGAAGCAGAAGACTGATCTTTGAAACCATGCGACACAAATGGTTTAGCTTCAAATACCTGTGATACACATGATTTAGCTTCAACTGCATGCGAAACAAACGAGTTATCTTCAAATCAATGCGAAACACATGATTTAGCTTCAAATCAATGGGAAGTAGGAGGGTTATCTTCGAATCCATGCGAAACAAATGGTTTAGCTTCAAATATTTGTGATATACATGATTTAGCATCAACTCCATGCGAAACAAACGAGCTAGCTTCAAATCCAAGTGAAACACATGATTTAGCATCAAATCAATGCGAAGTAGAAGGCTTATCTTCGAATCCATGCGAAACAAATCGTTTAGCTTCAAATACTTGTGATATACATGATTTACATTCAACAGCAAGCCAAACAAACGATTTAACCTCAAAGCCATGCGAAATACATGATTTAGCATCAAATCAATGCGAAGTAGAAGGCTTATCTTCGAATCCGAGCGAAACAAATTATTTAGCTTTAAATCAATGCGAAGTAGGAGGCGCTGTTTCAAATCCATGCGAAACAAATGGTTTAGCTTCAAACCAATGCGAAGTAGGAGGGTTATCTTCGAATCCATGCCAAGCAAATGGTTTAGCATCAAATATTTGTGATATACATGATTTAGCTTCAAATGAAGGCGAAATAAAGAGTTAGCTTTAAATCCATGCGAAACACATGATTTATCTTGAAATCAAAGCGAAGTGAAAGGCTTAGATTCAAATGCATGCGAATCAAACGGATTCGCTTCAAACACTTGTGATATACATGATTTAGCTTCAACTGCATGCGAAACAAACGAGTTAGCTTCAAATCCATGCGAAACACATGATTTAGATCCAAATCAATGCGAAGTAGAAGACTGATCTTTGAAACCATGCGACACAAATGGTTTAGCTTCAAATACCTGTGATACACATGATTTAGCTCCAACTGCATGCGAAAAAAAACGTGTTAGCTTCAAATCGAAGCGAAACACATCATTTATGTTCCAATCAATGCGAAGTAGAAGTCTCAGCTTCAAATCCACGCCAATCAAACGGTTTAGCTTCAAATACTTGTGATATACCTGGTTTAGCTTCAACTGCATGCGAAACAAATGAGTTAGCTTCAAATCCATGCTAAACACATGATTTAGCATCAAATCAATGCGAAGTAGAAGGCTTATCTTCGAATCCATGCGTAACAAATGGTTTAGCTTCAAATGCTTGAGATAAAAATGATTTAGCTTCAACTGCATGCGAGACGAACGAGTTTGCTTCAAATCCAAGCGAATCAAACGGATTCGCTTCAAACACTTGTGATATACATGATTTAGCTTCAACTGCATGCGAAACAAACGAGTTAGCTTCAAATCCATGCGAAACACATTATTTAGATCCAAATCAATGTGAAGCAGAAGACTGATCTTTGAAACCATGGGACACAAATGGTTTAGCTTAAAATACCTGTGATACACATGATCTAGCTTCAACTGCATGCGAAACAAACGAGTTTGCTTCAAATCAATGCGAAACACATGATTTAGCTTCAAATCAATGCGAAGTAGGAGGGTTATCTTCGAATCCATGCGAAACAAATGGTTTAGATTCAAATATTTGTGATATACATGATTTATCATCAACTGCATGCGAAACAAACGAGCTAGCTTCAAATCCAAGCGAAACACATGATTTAGCTTCAAATCAATGCGAAGTAGGAGGGTTATCCTCGAATCCATGCGAAAGAAATGGTTTAGCTTCAAATATTTGTGATATACGTGATTTAGATTCAACTGCATGCGAAACAAACGAGTTAGCTCCAAAGCCATGCGAAACAAATGATTTAACTTCAAATCAATGCGAAGTAGAAGGCTTATCTTCGAATCCACGCGAAACAAATGGTTTAGCTTCAAATACCTGTGATATACATGATTTAGCTTCAACTGCATGCAAAACAAACGAGGTAGCTTCAAATCAATGCGAAACACATGATTTTGCTTAAAATCAATGCGAAGTAGAAGACTTAGCTTCAAATACATGAGAATCAAATGATTTATCTCCAGATAAAATTGATATATAAGTGATATAGCTTCAAATGCCGGCGAAAAAACGAGATTGCTGCAAATCCACGCGAAACAAATAATTTAACTTAAAATCATGGCGAAGTAGAAGGCTTACCTTCAAATCCATGCGAAACACATGATTTAGCTTTAAATCAATGCGAAGTAGAAGGCTTAGCTTCAAATTAATTAGAAACAAACCATTAATCTTCAGATAATTGCGATATAAGTGATATAGCTTCAAATGTAGGCGATGCAAATGAGTCAGCTTCCAATTCATGCGATCACGTGATTTAGCTTCAAATCAATGCGAAGTAGAAGGCTTATCTTCAAATGCATGCGAACCAAATGGTTTAGCTTCAAATATTTGTGATATACATGATTTAGCTTCTAGTGCATACGAAACAAATGATTCAGCTTCAAATAATTGTGATATTCATGATTTAGCTTCAGCTGCATGCGAAACACACAAGTTAGCTTCAAATCCATGCGAAACACATGATTGAGATTCAAATCAATGCGAAGTAGAAGGCTTAGCTTCAAATCCATGCGAAACAATTGGTTTAGCTTCAAATACTTCTGATATACATGATCTAGCTTCGGCAGCATGCCAAACAGACGAGTTAGCTTCAAATCAAGGGAAACACATGATTTAACTTCAAATCAATGCGAAGTATAAGGCTTAGCTTCAAATCCATGCGACACAAATGATTCAGCTTCATATACTTGCGATACATGTGATATACCTTCAAATGCAGGCGAAGCAATCGAGTTAGCTTAAATCCATGCGAAAAACATGACTTAGCTTCAAATTCATGCGAAACAAATGGTTCAGCTTCAAATACTTGCGATATACATTATTTATCTTCAACTGCATGCGAAACAAACGTGTTGGCTTCAAATCCAAGCGAAACACATGGGTCAGATTCAAATCAATGCGAAGTAGAAGGCTTAGCTTCAAATCAGTGCGAAACAAATGGTTCAGCTTCAAATACTTGTGATATACATGATTTATTTTCAACAGCATGCGAAACAAACGAGTTAAATCAAAGCGAAACACATGATTCAGCTTCGAATCAATGCGAAGTAGAAGGCTTAGTTTCAAGTCTTTGCGAAAGAAATGGTTTGGCATCAAATACTTGTGATATACATGATTTAGCTTCAACTGCATGCGAAACACACCAGTTAGCTTCAAATCCATGCGAAAGAAATGATTTAGATTCAAATCAATGCGAACTAGAAGGCTGATCTTCGAATACATGAGAAACAAATGATTTATATTCAGATAATTGTGATATAAGTGATATAGCTTCAAATGCGGGCGAAGCTATCGAGTTAGATTCAAATCCATGCGAAACACATGTTTTAGCTTCAAATTCATGCGAAACACATGGTTTAGCTTAATATTCATGCGAAACAAATGGATCAGATTCAAACACTTGTGATATACATGATATAGCTTCAAATGCAGGCGAAACAAAGGAGTTAACTTCAAATCCAAGCGAAATACACGATTTAGCTTCAAATCAATGCGATGTAGAAGGCTTATCTTCGAATCCATGCGAACTAATGGTTTATGTTCAAATACTTGTGATATACATGATTTAGCTTCAACGGCATGCGAATCAAACGAGTTAGCGTCAAATCCATGCGAAACACATGACTTATTTTCAAATCAATGGGAAGCAGAAAGCTTAGCTTCAAATCTTTGCGAAACAAATGGTTTAGCTTCAATTACTTGTTATATACATGATCTAGCTTCAACTGCATGCGAAACAGACGAGTTAGCTTCAAATCCATGCGAAACACATGATTTAACTTCAAATCAATGCGAAGTAGAAGGCTTAGCTTAAAATCCATGCGATACGAATGATTTGGCTTCATATACTTGCGAATATAAGTGATATAGCTTCAAATGCAGGCGAAACAAACGATTTAGCTACAAATCCATGCGAAACAAATGGTTTATCTTCAGATAATTGCGATATAAGTGATATAGCTTCAAATCCAAGCGATACACTTGATTTAGTTTAACATTCAAGCGAAGTAGAAGGCTTAGCTTCAAATACATGCGAAATGAATGGTTGACCTTAAAATACTTGTTTTATACATGATTTAGCTTCAACTGCATGCGAAACAAACGAGTTAGCTTCAAATCCAAGCGAAACACATGATTTAGCTTAAAATTATTGCGAAGTAGAATGCTTATCTTCGAATCCATGCGAATCTAATGGTTTATGTTCAAATACTTGTGATATACATGATTTAGCTTCAACTGCATGCGAAACAAACGAGTTAGCGTCAAATCCATGCGAAACACATGACTTAACTTGAAATCAATGCGATGTAGAAGGCTTAGCTTCAAATCTTTGCGAAACAACTGGTTTAGCTTCAAATACTTGTTATATACGTGATTTAGCTTCAACTGCATGCGAAACAGACGAGTTAGCTTAAAATCCAAGCGAAACACATGATTTACCTTGTAATCAATGCGAAGTAGGAGGCTTAGCTTCAAATCCATGGCAATCAAACGGTTTAGCTTCAAATACTTGTGATATACAAGATCTAGCTTCAACTGCATGTGAAACAAACGAGTTAGCTTCAAATCCATGTGAAACGCATGATTTAACTTGAAATCAATGCGATGTAGATATTCTCGTCTTCGAATCCATGCGAAAGAAATGGTTTAGCTTCAAAAACTAGTTATATACATGATTTAGCTTCAGCTACATGCGAAACACACGAGTTAGCTTCAAATCCATGCAAAACAAATGATTTAGCTTCAAATCAATGCGAAGTAGAAGGCTTATCTTCGAATCCATGCGAAACAAATGGTTTAGGTTCAAATACTTGTGATATACATGATTTAGCTTCAACTGCATGCGAAACAAACGAGTTAGCTTCAAATACAAGCGAAACACATGATTTAGCTTAAAATTATTGCGAAGTAGAAGGCTTATCTTCGAATCCATGCGAATCTAATGGTTTATGTTCAAATACTTGTGATATACATGATTTAGCTTCAACGGCATGCGAATCAAACGAGTTAGCGTCAAATCCATGCGAAACACATGACTTATTTTCAAATCAATGCGAAGCAGAAAGCTTAGCTTCAAATCTTTGCGAAACAAATGGTTTAGCTTCAAATACTTGTTATATACATGATCTAGCTTCAACTGCATGCGAAACAGACGAGTTAGCTTCAAATCCATGCGAAACACATGATTTAACTTCAAATCAATGCGAAGTAGAAGGCTTAGCTTAAAATCCATGCGATACGAATGATTTGGCTTCATATACTTGCGAATATAAGTGATATAGCTTCAAATGCAGGCGAAACAAACGATTTAGCTACAAATCCATGCGAAACAAATGGTTTATCTTCAGATAATTGCGATATAAGTGATATAGCTTCAAATCCAAGCGATACACTTGATTTAGTTTAACATTCAAGCGAAGTAGAAGGCTTAGCTTCAAATACATGCGAAATGAATGGTTGACCTTAAAATACTTGTTTTATACATGATTTAGCTTCAACTGCATGCGAAACAAACGAGTTAGCTTCAAATCCAAGCGAAACACATGATTTAGCTTAAAATTATTGCGAAGTAGAATGCTTATCTTCGAATCCATGCGAATCTAATGGTTTATGTTCAAATACTTGTGATATACATGATTTAGCTTCAACTGCATGCGAAACAAACGAGTTAGCGTCAAATCCATGCGAAACACATGACTTATTTTCAAATCAATGCGAAGCAGAAGGCTTAGCTTCAAATCTTTGCGAAACAAATGGTTTAGCTTCAAATACTTGTTATATACGTGATTTAGCTTCAACTGCATGCGAAACAGACGAGTTAGCTTCAAATCCAAGCGAAACACATGATTTACCTTGTAATCAATGCGAAGTAGGAGGCTTAGCTTCAAATCCATGGAAATCAAACGGTTTAGCTTCAAATACTTGTGATATACAAGATCTAGCTTCAACTGCATGTGAAACAAACGAGTTAGCTTCAAATCCATGTGAAACGCATGATTTAACTTGAAATCAATGCGATGTAGATATCCTTGTCTTCGAATCCATGCGAAAGAAATGGTTTAGCTTCAAATACTAGTAATATACATGATTTAGCTTCAGCTACATGCGAAACACACGAGTTAGCTTCAAATCCATGCAACACAAATGATTTAGCTTCAAATCACTGCGAAGTAGAAGGCTTATCTTCGAATCCAAGCGAAGCAAATGGTTTAGGTTCAAATACTTGTGATATACATGATTTTGCTTCAACTGCATGCGAAACAAACGAGTTAGCTTCAAATACAAGCGAAACACATGATTTAGTTTAAAATTATTGCGAAGTAGAATGCTTATCTTCGAATCCATGCGAATCTAATGGTTTATGTTCAAATACTTGTGATATACATGATTTAGCTTCAACTGCATGCGAAACAAACGAGTTAGCGTCAAATCCATGCGAAACACATGACTTATTTTCAAATCAATGCGAAGCAGAAGGCTTAGCTTCAAATCTTTGCGAAACAAATGGTTTAGCTTCAAATACTTGTTATATACGTGATTTAGCTTCAGCTACATGCGAAACAGACGAGTTAGCTTCAAATCCATGCGAAACACATGATTTAAATTCAAATCAATGCGAAGTAGAAGGCTTATCTTCGAATCCCTGCGAAACAAATGGTTTAGGTTCAAATACTTGTGATATACATGATTTAGCTTCAACTGCATGCGAAACAAACGAGTTAGCTTCAAATACAAGCGAAACACATGATTTACCTTGTAATCAATGCGAAGTAGGAGGCTTAGCTTCAAATCCATGGAAATCAAACGGTTTAGCTTCAAATACTTGTGATATACAAGATCTAGCTTCAACTGCATGTGAAACAAACGAGTTAGCTTCAAATCCATGTGAAACGCATGATTTAACTTGAAATCAATGCGATGTAGATATCCTTGTCTTCGAATCCATGCGAAAGAAATGGTTTAGCTTCAAATACTAGTAATATACATGATTTAGCTTCAGCTACATGCGAAACACACGAGTTAGCTTCAAATCCATGCAAAACAAATGATTTAGCTTCAAATCACTGCGAAGTAGAAGGCTTATCTTCGAATCCAAGCGAAGCAAATGGTTTAGGTTCAAATACTTGTGATATACATGATTTTGCTTCAACTGCATGCGAAACAAACGAGTTAGCTTCAAATCCATGCGAAACAAATGGTTTATCTTCAGATAATTGCGATATAAGTGATATAGCTTCAAAGCCAAGCGATACACTTGATTTAGTTTAACATTCAAGCGAAGTAGAAGGCTTAGCTTCAAATACATGCGAAATGAATGGTTGACCTTAAAATACTTGTTTTATACATGATTTAGCTTCAACTGCATGCGAAACAAACGAGTTAACTACAAATCCATGCGAAACGCATGATTTAGTTTCAAATCAATGCGAAGTAGAAGGTTTAGCTTCAAATCCATGCGAAACACATGATTTAGATTCAAATCAATGCAAAGCAGAAGGCTTAGCTTCAAATCCGTACGAATCATATGGTTTAGCTTCAAATACTTGTGATATACATGATTTAGCTTCAATTGCATGCGAAACAAACGAGTTACCCTCAAATCCAAGGGAAACACATGATTCAACTTCAAATCAATGCGAAGTGGAAGGCTTAGCTTCAAATCCATGCCAATCAAACGGTTAAGCATCAAACACTTGTGATATACAAGATTTAGCTTCAACTGCATGCAAAACAAAAGAGTTAGGTTAAAATCAATGCGAAACACATGATTTAGATTCACATCAATGCACAGTAGAAGGCTGATTTTCGAATCCATTGGAAACAAATGATTTAGATCAAATACTTGTGATATACATGATTTAGCTTCAACAGCATGCGAAACAAACGAGTTAGCTTCAAATCCAAGCGACACACATGATTTACCTTGTAATCAATGCGAAGTAGGAGGCTTAGCTTCAAATCCATGGAAATCAAACGGTTTAGCTTCAAATACTTGTGATATACAAGATCTAGCTTCAACTGCATGTGAAACAAACGAGTTAGCTTCAAATCCATGTGAAACGCATGATTTAACTTGAAATCAATGCGATGTAGATATCCTTGTCTTCGAATCCATGCGAAAGAAATGGTTTAGCTTCAAATACTAGTAATATACATGATTTAGCTTCAGCTACATGCGAAACACACGAGTTAGCTTCAAATCCATGCAAAACAAATGATTTAGCTTCAAATCACTGCGAAGTAGAAGGCTTATCTTCGAATCCAAGCGAAGCAAATGGTTTAGGTTCAAATACTTGTGCTATACATGATTTTGCTTCAACTGCATGCGAAACAAACGAGTTAGCTCCCAATCCATGCGAAACACATGATTTAAGTACAAATCAATGCGAAGTGGAAGGCATAGCTTCAAATCCATGCGAATCAAACGGTTTAGCTTCAAATACTTGTGATATACATGATTTAGCTTCAACTGAATGCGAAACAAACGAGATAGCTTCAAATCCATGCGAAACACACGATTTAGCTTAAAATCAATGTGAAGTAGAAGGTTTAGCTTCCAATCCATGCGAAACAAATAGATTAGCTCCAAATCAATGCAAAGTAAATGGCTTATCTTCAAATCCATGCGAAACAAATGGTTTAGCTTAAAATACTTGTGATATACATGATTTAGCTTCAATTGCATGCGAAACAAACGAGTTAGCTTCAAATCCAAGGGAAACACATGATTCGACTTCACATCAATGCGAAGTAGAAGGCTTAGCTTCAAATCCATGCGAGACGAATGATTTAACATCAGATAATTGCGATATAAGTTTATATAGCTTCAAATGATAGCGAAACAATCGAGTTAGCTTAAAATCAATGCAAGGAAGATGGCTTATTTTCAAATCCTTGCGAAACAAATGGTTTGGCTTCAAATACTTGTGATATACATGATTTAGCTCAACTGCATGCGAAACAATTGGTTTATCTTCAGATAATTGCGATATAAGTGAAATAGCTTCAAATCCAAGCGAAACACATGATTTTGTTTCAAATCAATGCGAAGTAGAAGGCTTAGCTTCAAATCCATTCGAACAAATGGTTTAGCTTCAAATACTTGTGATATACATAATTTAGCTTAAACTGCTTGCGAAACAAACGAGTTAGCTTCAAATCAATGCGAAGTGGAAGGCTTAGCTTTAAATCCATGCGAATCAAGTGGTTTAGCTTCAAATACATGTGATATACATGATTTAGCTTCTACTGTATGCGAAGCGAACGAGTTAGCTTCAAATCCATGCGAAACGCATGATTTAGTTTCAAATCAATGCGAAGTGGAAGCCTTAGCTTCAAATCCATGCCAATCATACGGTTTAGCTTCAAATACTTGTGATATACAAGATTAAGCTCCAACTGCATGCGAAACAAAATAGTTAGCTTCAAATCAATGCGAAACACATGATTTAGCTTCAAAATCAATGCGAAACACATGATTTAGCTTAAAATTATTGCGAAGTAGAAGGCTTATCTGCGAATCCAAGCGAATCAAATGGTTTAGGTTCAAATACTTGTGATATACATGATTTAGCTTCAACTGCATGCGAAACAAACGAGTTAGCTTCAAAAACAAGCGAAACACATGATTTATCTTCAAATCAATGCGAAATAGAAGGCTTAGCATCAAATACATGCCAATCAAACCGTTTAGCTTCAAATACTTGTGATAGACAAGAGTTAGCTCCAACTGCATGCAAACAAAATAGTTAGCTTCAGATCAATGCGAAACACATGATTTAGCTTCAAATCAATGCGAATCACATGATTTAGCTTAAAATCAATGCAAAGTAGAATGCTTACCTTCGAATCCATTCGAAACAAATGGTTTATCTTCAAATACTTGTGATATACGTGATTTAGCTTCAAATGCAGGCGAAACAAACGAGGCAGCTTCAAATCTATGCGAAACACATGATTTAGCTTCAAATTCATCAGAAAACATGCTTTAGCTTAATATTCATGCGAAACATATGGTTCAGCTCCAAATACTTGTGATATACATGATTTAGCTTCAACTGCATGCGAAACAAACGAGTTAGTACTCAATCCATGCGAAACACATGATTTAAGTACAAATCAATGCGAAGTGGAAGGCATAGCTTCAAATCCATGTGAATCAAACGGTTTAGCTTCAAATACTTGTGATATACATGATTTTGCATCAACTGAATGCGAAACAAACGAGATAGCTTCAAATCCATTCGAAACACACGATTTAGCTTAAAATCAATGCGAAGT